>NW_024467861.1:3343187-3552774 GCF_001890705.1 Aspergillus sydowii CBS 593.65 | reverse complement strand
CATGATGGTCCAGTAATTTCAACCCAAACGGCGTCAGCTTAGAAAGCAATACTGAAGCTCGCCTTGAATATGAAGACCGAGAAAAGGCCGATAAAACGGAGCAGCAAATGAGATGTAAGACAACAGCGGAAGGGAGCAAGTAGCGGATCAACACTCGATATAACTGCGCCATACGCGATAACGCCTCCAGTCCAGTGCATAATGAAAATGACGGCCCCGAGAATAGCGCAGATCAAACCGGAGAACTCCTCAGTATGTATCACAACGGGGCCAGTAAGCGGATTTGAAATATGGTTCATCACGGGTCAATAGGGACACCAGGAAAGCGTCAACAGGCGCCCAACCAACACTGTACCAAAAACAGGACCGAAAACTCCGAATCATGCTTTGGGGGAGGCCCGAAAATAACAAAGAAGGGTATTTACAACTGTGAACGACGAGAGCACATATAAAATTGCCTGAGACATTTAGGTGTCACATGTCCCAGACTTTAAGCCATTCGCATCGCAAAGAATGGTATGGGAGAAGGATAACGCGAGATATGCATGCAGCAGTAGTAATCTTGGAGCAAAACAGGGCATACAAACCCAGTGTCATATAGTTGTTGAACAGATGATAGCGATAAAAAAAGAGTCCACCGACAAGGTGGGAGATGGGAGTTAGACGAGAAGCGGTAACCTTTAGGCTCGGCATATTGACGGCAAATGTAAATATTTGAGAAGGCGAGTCCTTTCATTTGTGATAACCAAGGACTAGCCTAGGAAACCTGTGCTGGGGCCTGTGGTTTTCCGGTAGGATGTCCCTGCGAAGGGTTGAACCTAGCCACGTCGTTTTGCAAGTTGCGACGTTGAGCTTGTCCACGCCCCCCGCGATACGAGCCTCTTCCCCTGGGTTGATAATGTCCACCGTTATGGTGGTGATGATTGCGACGGTCACCGGTGTTCATGTTTGTTGTTGTGATGGCTCCTTGGGTTTGTGGGTGGGGATTCGAGATTGGCCGGGGAATTGTGTCCGGAGACTCATATACATAAAGCTTTTTGTCGATATTCTGTGGGATTGGCTGTATTTCAGTCCCCAACTCTTGCTCAATTTTATATAGGTTGAAACGATCATCCCAGTTGATAAGGTTGATTGCCAAACCCAAATGTCCAAACCGCCCGGAGCGGCCAATCCGGTGGAGATAGGTTTCGGCGTTTTTAGGAAAATCAAAATTGATGACCACATTGACAGCCTGAATGTCAATTCCACGTGTCAATAAATCAGAGCATACTAAATTGCGGCAGACACCATTTCTGAAATCGTGAAAAACTCGATTCCGATGTTGCTGGAGCATGCGAGCATGTGAATAGAAGCATGAATAGCCCAATTCAGTTATTTTCTTTGCGAGGAGTTCCACTCTGTTAGTCGAATTGCAGAAGATGATGGACTGGTTGATCTGCAGTTTAGAAAAAAGCGTATTGAGACAATGGACCTTCTGCTTCTCTTCCACAAATGCATAGTATTGAGTGATACCGCGAAGCGTGAGCTCGTCCATCAAGTTGATCTCATAAGGATTGCGCATGTGCCTATCCTGTTTTTAATGTTAGATAGGAAAATTATTATACAAGAAGAGTCTTCTAACTCACTTTGAAAGACTTGACAATCATTGGAAATGTGGCACTGAAAAGCATAACTTGCCGGTCTTTGGGGTGAAATGAGAGGAGCTGCTCAATCACAGGTGTAAATTCAGGAGAAAGCAATTTGTCTGCCTCATCCATAACGAAGGTAGGGCATTCAGACAAGTCCGCGACTCCCTTGCTTGCAAGATCGAGCACTCTTCCTGGCGTTCCCACGAGAATGTGGACGGCATCGTTTAATCTGATGATATCATCCATCAAACCAGTACCTCCAGTAGTCACCATGACATTGATTCCGAGATGTTTACCGAGTGTCTTGCACACGTGCGATGTTTGAAGTGCAAGTTCTCGTGTTGGGACAAGAATGAGAGCCTGTGTTTTCGTGCTTTTAGGATTGATGCGTTCAAGTGTAGGGATGACGAAAGCTGCGGTCTTTCCTGTCCCGTTCTTTGCCCTGGCCAGAATATCTCTCCCAGTAAGGGCTACTGGAATAGTTTCTTCTTGAATAGGCGAAGGCTTTTCGAATCCAGCCTCAAAAATGCCCATCATAAGTTCGCGTTTGATGTAAAAGTCTTCGAACTCCAGACCCTTGGTAGCGGTCACATCCTAAAATAGCAAGTCAGGACTAGCAAACTGTTAACGATTGTTTCAGATACGACGAACCTCTGTTTGTGGTCTGCCATCCTTTGCTGGTAGTTTCAGTTGGTCCTTCCATTTCGGATCTGAACTAGCATCCCTGTTTCGGTAACGAGCATTAGAAAAGGTAAGTCACTAAGAATTTAGTAAGATTCGCATACTCCAAACTTGTGGTATTCAGCTGCGTCGCGAGAGCGTCGGCCATTGTAGATTATGAGTGATGCTTTGTGCGTTCGTGTTATTGAAGTGCAGGCTCGATCCCTGCAAAGTGTAGGAGTATGGATGGCGATCCAATCGCACTAAAATTTAATAAAGCCAAGAGCAAGCCCTCAACCAGAGAAAACGAGGAGTCGCAGGAAGTGAGGCAGTGGAGAGAAGGTGTACGCTCAACACCCGATACAGTGGGTGGTGTCAATCAAGGTTGTTCTGAATATCTGATGCAAGCGTGCGCTGTATAAGGCCTCTGAGCGATTTTGGGAGATATGGGATAGGTAGTGTACGTCGTTGCGGATATCGAAGAGGGGTGTAGCGTGGTGAATGTGCTGATGGTGGTTGACGACTTGACGTTGAGTGAAGTGGGTTGTTGGTGGGAGGCGGTAAAAAATAATGGCATACTCGTCGGTGGGAGAATCATTACCTTGGCTCCGGCTGGCTTCCCCATAAGTATGTGTTGCAACCCCTTTGGCGAGCTGCCACCGCCGCCCTTCAAGCCCACCATACTACCTACTTTCATGCCGAGCCCTCAAAGACCTTAATTTTCTACATTATTATTGTAGCAATTTGAAATCCCCTACCTTAATTTTTATAGTTATTTCAAGGTTCAATTAATATTGCTACACATAAGGCGGCTGGTTCATTCAGAGTGTTGGGTGTTCTTGGAATGGATGGAAACTACACGGTTTACGCATGAGGTATTTCGTGCTGTAGCTCACAAACGGCGTTTATCGCAGTTGCCACCGAGTCAAAACTAAAAGTTAGGATGGTGGTCGGAAAACATATTGGTTAGTATTCCTCCAGAGGGTGCTGCTACTGCCGAAACGATAACCTTGCCTGCCCTCGTTCCGGTTCTGCCAACCTACAAGATAGTTAGCTGTGCTTTGATAGAACTCATTACAATACGTACTCTTTCACTCTAACATCAGGCGAAAGACTGATCTCAGCCCTTGAACCGGGTGTAATGAGTATAAATTGGCGTCCGATCGACCGTCTGGCGGCATGCATCTATGGAAGCTGGTTTAGCAAAGGGCTACCCCATTTATGTGTATTAAAGTGGTAGTACACATACGAGCATATCGATCGCCATCTTTCTGTTAATATGGTCCATGTAAACATCACTGCGACGAAGTTTTAGCGGAGACTCCAAATTGCTTTCGGGATTCCACTACTTACAATTCATCTAAACAGCGGATAGGTGATCCCATGGCCTCCCAAAGCGCTAGCAAAAGACAGACCTGCGAGAAGGATTTTTCGCCGCCGGACAATGTTCTGGCGCCACGCCCTTCGCTGCTGTCCTTGGTGATGTCGGGTTCAACCTACAAAGTAAGTATGAGTTGTGGTATGGGTTTGATATATGAGAATACCTGTAAATCTAGAACCTTATTCTCGTGGTCTGCTAGGAGCTTTCCGCGGAAACTTCTTTCACTAAGAAGATACGTAAACTGTGCCTTCGCGCGAGAAGAGATGTGTGACCTGAAGTTATGCCAGCGCTTTATACGGTGCTTGAGGGTGGACTTGAGAACCTGCGTATTTTGTTTATTAGTAACACCACCAATGCAAATGAGATTGAAAAGTGGAGTTACATCAACAAGGAGGCGGAACTCCTCCACTTGTTTTAATGCCTGCTGGTAATCTTTGTTTGTCTTCTCTGCCTCTTTGCGAATTTCATCTCGAGTGCCCCCTAACCTAAAACCATATTAATGTACGTATAAACCAGAAAAACATTCATGAACATACTCTCGGTTATATCGAGTAATATCTTGATGAAGCCTTTCTAGCTTTTCATCTAGGCTGGCAGCAGTTTCACCCTGGTCGATCTCCACTCGTTCTGAAACTAAACCAGCCTTTTCGCAGTAATCGTGCACCCTAGCCTCGGCCTCCTCCAATTTCTGTTTGAGACGGGATCTGCTTCGATGAAAATCCTCGATACGCTCGATTGCAGTGTTTTTTTCACCAATTCTCTTGCGTCGTTTGTCTGCGACCAAATGCTGCTCGCTCTCGGCAATTCGGAGCTCTTCTTTGAACCGAGAAATCTCGACATCCTTGGCCGACATTTCCTGTCTGATTTCTTTCAAATTTTGCATCATATCAGTCATAGCATTTGCACAGTCTTTGAGTGAGCCTTCATTAAGACGTCGTTCCTCTTCGGTATCCCTAAGGTTCGCCTGGAGTACCTCAAGATCACCATTTTCGCCACTCTCTTCCTGTAGCGCTTCTTCGAGCTCTTCAACACGGTCTTCTTTCCTTTGACACTCAACACGAAGTTCATTTTCCCTCCTTTCGTATCTTTCGCGCGCCTGCCTGCAGCGATTTAGGCGAGACTGCGCAGAGCGTAGTTCTTCCTCTCGGCTGCTTAGCGCCTGTCTAAGATTTGCAACTACATTGCGTTGTACTCTGTCAAGAGATACACTCGTGAGTGACATTTGATTCGGGATGGAAGACAAAACGCTTACCTGATTTGGGAGTCATGATCGGATTTCATCCTGGGGTTGCCATTGTAAACTGAAACAGGGGCCTGGCTTGGTTCACCAGACCGACTATAAGACAAATGAATACCTCGCCTTCTGTCTGTTTGGTTAATACAATAGCAGCGCTTGACATTCCTCGGTCTTTCACCGTCAAATAGCACGGAAGATGCTTCTTCGAGGTTCTCAATAAGAAGGTTTTGTTCTATCCCATGATTGATGACCATCTGTCTTCGCACAAGCTCGTTATCGATCTGGTATCTTTGCGTTAGTTTAAACATCATCTCCATGGTACGCACCTTCTCACCTGAAGGACTCGTAACACAGTATCAAATCGGAGGTCTGGTTCATGCTGCGACGTATCCAAAGGCCCACCACTGCCAATGAAAATAGGGACAGAACTAAATCTATCGTTAGCAACAAGGAACGTGTACGATGTATGTGGTAAGAGAAAACTGAGTAGACATTACCAGTTGACCCGTTGCATGATCCCAGATAGCACAGTTTGGTCTCTTTTTGAAGTAACAATAAAACTGTTCAAGGTCGCTCCAAATGAGCTCTCTAAAATTGATGACCATTCTGGTTTGAGAAGTGTCACAAAATTCCCAATCGGTCCTACAGGCCTTTCGCTGAATGCTTGCTCTTGTTGAACTGCTCTCAGAAGGGCCGACATGCCGTCCGGAAAGCCTGAGACTCTGCTTCCGCCTTCTCTGTCAAGGTTATGCAATAGGGACTCTGCTTCCTTGACATCGCGCTTGGCTTGTGCGACAGGTGGATTTGCCATCCTTTCCTGTTCTTCGGCCACTTTTATTTCATCGTATATTCGATTCCCATTCTGCTGATGTTCATCGCTCCTCGTACGAGTTTCGATGGCATCATGTTTGGCTTGCTCAAGTTCTTCCCAATTCCGGGAATAGCCACCGCCGTGGAGGTCGGCCAGGCGCTGGGTTTCTTGATCAATTTTTTGTCGTAGAACCCCAACTCTCGTTTCCGTCTCTTTCAGATGCTCTCGAATTCGGCGTTGCTCAGCCTAAATGCGGTGGTCAGGCAGGGATGAGATTGTGGGTGTAATTGATAGTACCTGGAGATCATGTCGTTCGTTCATCTTTTCGTCTAACCTGGATTGCATATCCCCCTTTTCATCTTGAGCATTGATAACTCTCATAGACGCCTCCCTAGAATATTCGGTTGCTGTTTCGTCCTCGGCCTCAGCATCACGTATTGCTGCGTCGTATCTTTCTATCCTAGCTTCAGCCTCAGCTATCTTCCTGTCTGTTCGAGACAGCTCGGTTACTAAAGCATCTCTAACCTGTATCAATTAGTTCTATAACCCAGACAGAATTGTTATGTTCCATACCCTCTCCTGTTCCTCGACCTGCGCCCATGCGTTTTGGTTTCGGAGATTCCTGACCCGGTTTCTAAGCGATTCTTGCTGGTCCGATATTTCTAATTTCTTTTGCGCTGCATCTCGACGATTTTCCAGCGAAGAAATGTCCTGTTCTTTACTTCGCAGTTTTTCCTCGATTTGGTCACCGGACTCTTCAATTAATCGGTAATCTTGGTCAAGTTGCTCCAATTGGACACCTTTCACGAAAAACTTATACTTTTCAGCGGGACTCGAGGAGCTAAGAAACTGGCGAGCCATGTCTTGCGATAGAACGTTCATCGGGTTCTCGAATTGTAACGTAAAATGATCGATGATAGCGTCGAGTTCAGCTCTCTTGGTCGAAATAATGCGCCCATTCTCTGCTTTGATCTTAAAGCTACTTGCACCACTTTTTGAAAAATGTCGTTCCACGATGATTGATTTTCCAAAGTCATCAGGCAAGTAAGCACCGTCACCTTGATTTTTGATTCGAACAACTATTGTTGCGGATCTAAGAGAGAAGTCAGAACCGATCAGTTCCACAGAAATAATCAAGACTTACTCTTTGCCTTCTTTGATGAAACTCTTGAGGCTCTGGCCACGGTTGGTAGCTGATGCTTTTCCCCCCAAACAGAGAGTTATGGCCGTGAGAACAGCACTTTTTCCACTGCCATTTTTACCCACGATGAAATTGATCAGAGGGCCCAATTCTACTTGGAAGTGATCATGACACATGAAGTTATAACATTCGACCCTTTCAAGAATTCCATGTTCTGACGGCACATTGGGTTCATCACTGGCAAATGAGTATTTTTCTTGAATAATTTGTGTCGCAAGTAACTCCAGCTCTTCTTCATCTTGATCAAGATCAGCGGTGGCCGATCTGGGTCCCTGCTCTATTTCTCCCCCGTCATCGCTAGCCCCAGAATTGTCTTTGGAGATATCGGACTGAGGCGAACCGGATACGCGGGGCCGTTTCCTCTAAGTTCAAATGTTAGTTCCATAGGTTGTAATCGGAAAATACACGCACCGATTGAGGGGACACAAAGGTATGGCCCTGTATTTCATCTTTATCGACCGAGTCAACGAGTTCTTGGGAAGCCTGTGAGCGTTTCCGATTTGGCATTTTGCATAGACGAAGATATCCTTGTAGAGTTGTAAAGTTGAAGACTGTCCATATTAAGATTGCGAAGCAGGCATTTATTTGAGGAATAACAAAAGATTCTCCTTTGCGAGATAACTATAGTATCAAGGTTTCGAATAACATCATGGCAGGGTCTGAGACGAAAGGCGTTGATGAAGAATATACTCTTGGTCTTTGTCTTTCCATTTGCTAATAATAGCCGTCCGCCGAGTCCGCCATGTCAAGTTGGCGCGTTTGCGCGTCGCGCCCCTCACGTGATCAATAACTAAATCTATTTCGATGAACTCTTTAGTCTTTCTACGAGTTAACTTGATCCTGCGTTGCACATTCAAATTTAAACCCAACAACGGCGATGAAGAATAGAACCAGGTTTTTATTTGCATTCTTAGAAACGGGTTCATCGGTGTAGGCTACTGCTATACTGCAGTTGCATACTTTTTGTTTTCGGGAAGTCCCACGAAAATTTTCCCGCAGTAATCGTCTAGGCTGTTGTGGGCTCTTCTGCAACATAATGTAGATAAGCACCAAGAAGCTTGATCCCTTCAATATAATTCCTTTTGTCGAGTTTTTCGTTGATGGAATGTGCCGCATCGGTTGAACTCCCCATAGGTAGAAGCAAGACATTCTTACCAGTGGCCTCCTCGAATGTCAAAGTGATTGGAATACTAAGGTTGGATTAGCAAATAAGCTATGGGTAGTGGTTGTCAACAATGCATACCTTCCGCCTTCTCGAGTCATATCGGGTTCAACCCCGAATACTTGCTTCACAGCTTTGCTTGCGGCCGCAAAGTTCCAATGCTTGGGGCTGGCAACCCACCATTTTCCGTCATGCTGAAGCCATACGTCCAACGTATTTTTGCTACCCAGCTTAGAGAACTCTGACTTGATATGATCAAATACAAGCTTGTTTACATCCGAACTCTCCATGTTGGGAACGGTTCGAATGGAGAACTTGCCAATTACCTTTGCTGGGATGACGGTTTTCGCTCCCGGGGCGGAGTAAGCTCCCTCGATGCCGTGAATGGACAGCGATGGATACCTCCAACGAGCCATAAGTGTCCTTTCCTTGGTTGGATGAATCCCTGTTTCGCTCCCTAAGGACTCATGAAGATTCGCCATGGTGTAACTTATGTCTGTGTATAGCGACATCTCTTCTTCTGAGACCGGCTCAACAAGATCATTGATGCCAGGAATCAGAATATCGCCTTGCGGATTCACAAGCTTAGACAGGACGTTAACAAGGTCGGTCATAGGCTCATGCGCGGAGCCTCCAAAAACGCCACTATGGAGGTCCTGAGCAGGACCCGAAACGCTGACGGAGTAATAGTTGCATCCCCTCAATCCATATGTGAGACACGGCTTCTCGGTCCCGAGCCAGTAGTTGTCTGAGATGCATACGGCATCTGCATCTTTAAAAAAGCCCTTACTTTCGGAATAAATAAACTCCTCCAGACCTTCCGAGCCGTACTCCTCCATACCTTCAAAACAGCAGAGTAGATTGACGGGGAAATCAACACCGGCCTTTTTGTGAGCTTCGATCACATTCAGCCAGCCCAAAACTGGACCTTTGTCGTCGGTACTTCCGCGGCCAAACATCCTCCCTTTGTCATCGACGGTGAGCTCAAAAGGTTCTGTAGCCCAGCCGTCTTCCTTCAATGCAGGCTGCACGTCGTAATGACCGTACACTAGAATAGTTCGCTTGTTTCGGTCATTACCATATCGAGCTAAGACTACCGGGGGAAGATCCAGATGCTCCTTTCCGGGTTGCTTGCCGAGTGGTCTTTGATGTACTTCAGCTCCCAGGGCTTTCAGCTCTGAGGCAAGGAACTCTGCCATCTTGACGAGGTAGGCGATAGTTAGTATAAGGAGCGTAAAGGAACGGAATTGATATAAAAGTACCTTGAAGACATCCTTCCTGTTTTCATCCTGCGCAGAAATGGACGGAATTGCCACAGCCTTGCGCAGACCTTTGGGCATTCATCAATACATATGATCGGAGCAAACTTCGAGTGCGGAGACTTACGGTCAATAAACGGGCCAGACAGATCATCTACCCTGCGAAAACCGGGTGTTTAGGTTAAACAGTATTCACCATCTTCGATCGAAAGATACGCACTGCTTGAAAAAAGGTTCGAGTTGAGGCGCCATTTTAAGGTCACTGATATGGCCGTAAATTGATTGGCGCGACGATAGATGGCGTATGTTCCAATTTGAAGGAGCGTTAGTCTGTGGCACCTGATATCTCCTGGCGAGGGATACTGATGATGGAAGGTATGGTTTATGTCCTATGAGTGAAGTCGTGACCTGGCGGAGGAGGGGCATTCTGTCGTGGGCTCGTGATTCCTGCACCTCTTAGTGGGTTTACCTAACGGTAACCCGAAGCTAAGCGCGCTGGATGGCGGTTGCGACTTGCGACGGAGAACCAAATTCCAATTGAGTAAATATGATTCGCTACTAGGTCTGATCCGCGAGGGAGAACAAACAAAGCAAGGTATGAGGTATACGGGAGACAGATAGAAGATAACTATGTGTACACATAATAACTAGGTAACAATTGATTATTCAATTTATCGCACTTGTCTTTAGAATACATTGCCAAACGGTCTTAGTTACTATTGTACATGATTGAGGCCCGATTATCAACGGCTCTTTTGAAAACGCCGAGTAAGACAGAGTAGCGAAGATAAAAGAGTATACATAGCGTGGAGAACACCAAAGGGAATGATCATTCGTCCCGACCCCAGGACTCTCTTCGCATTTTGCGATCCTCTCTGGCCATCCGGCGTTTCGCACCCCATCTTGACTGTACCGCTTCCAAAACCTGCTTTTGAATTTCCTTCTTCTGCGGACTTGCTTCGCATACTTGTGCAATGAATATCGGTGAGCAATCAAAGCGTTTCGCTAATTTTGCCCGACTCCAAGTCATTGGGTCGCTCAATCGAAGTTTGCGAATTTCGGTTACGTCCGACGGGCTTAAGTGATATTTCTTCTCAATAGGTGATTTGAATACAGACGGAAGCTCTTCCAAATCCTGGGAATTGGAATGGTTATCAGCCCGAAGTGTTCTTCGAGCGTCATTCGACGGGAGGAATTTCGTCGGGGTGTGATAGACAGACGGAGAGCTTGACGGAGGGTTAAAGATGATATGATCATGAGTTTTATCCGAGGACAAGCCAAAAGAAGCATCTGGTTTGACTCGTAGGCGTTGTTTTGTGCGCCTGTAGGAGGATTGGGCACGCCGCAACTCAAGGGAGGCTAGTTCGCATGAAGGCAGGAGAAATGGCAAACCCAAAATAGGTCTTCTAGATGCCATAACAAAAGCTGCCATTTTGAATATCTTGGCTAACACTGTGCGTCGTGAAATGGAGCGTGGCACGGTAACAGAGGCTAGGGAGGTTGCACACAAGCAAAGCAGATCACTTTAAACAAGCAGTTAGGACAACAATTTAGGTAATATATACCAAAACCATAGAGAAGAGAACAATGAGACTGAGTGAGATACCTACTGGAAGCACCGCTGTAGTTTACTTGAAAGATGGCGTTTGTGTGTCGAGGAGAGGACAGACTCCCGGTTTGAGAGCACGACACAGGAAGGATTCCGGGGCTGTCAACTTTTTTCCGTGTATTGTCTCGTGACAGGAATGGTTGGATTACATAATCATCAGCGATGTTATTAAGTTAACTATTAACTACGTAGTAAGTTAACTAACTATAACTAGTTAGTTACTTGATACTAAGCATTTCATGCGTGGACGTAGTACAGAGTACTTATGCGGCAACCCCACCATAGTTAACTTCTCTTGGCAGGTGTCATGTGTCCATTGGATTTCTCGACGTTCTTTTAACACACATCATCACTCGCAACTGAAGCCTGGCCGCCATGAATCCCATTTTTCCCAAGGCTTCTTCGGCAGCTTTTGATGTCCTTTTACTTTACTCGAAACTATGTTTCATCTTGTCACACTAATATAACCTACGTGCATAGCTAGTTTATTCTTTTGACCCTGTCCCCAACCACACTTATTGGATCCATCGGGTCTGGTGCTTATTATCCACGGGTTAAATCTGATACCTTGTCCTATTATACCTAAGATTTCAACACCTCTAATCTGGCTCCTGAGCGTCCGGTAGCTTCTATTTTGCTGACACGTGTGCCTCGTGCTTTTCCTCGGCCGCGAGCCATCCGCAAGATGCCGATATAGGCCGTGGATTGTTCATGACTTGTTATCAATAGGGTCCATTTTGCCTCCGCCTGCGACCTTGGCGATCGACCGACGAGTTGAATGCCAGTGTCGATTACTGTACGTGACACAACCGACGCCTACTTTATTGATTCCGGACGAGCTTTTGCATAGCTTTGAATGCTTGGTCTTTGAGTGCAACACATCGTCTTACCAATCCGTATATTGGAATTGCAGGATTTCAGTAGCGGACGGTGTCATGGGAATCGAAAATAACCCAACAGCCATGCAATCGATATCTGGTGATGCTCACATTAAGAACAAATCTGAGCCGGCAAAGCCGAAGCGGGTTTTGAGCCCAAGTAATTGCAATTGCGAGAAGGAAGCTGATGATGCCCAAGACCAGGGCTCTGCTCTGGGCATGATTTACGATTCAAATCCAGCAATAACTGCCTGCGCTGTTCGTCCGAGACCGTTAACACTTTCGCCAGGCGCTAGTTCCCACTCGTTTTCACGAGGAAGGGCCGCCCAAAGGTCTCCATCATCGCCAGAACGCTTCGTCCAACGGTCTCCTTTTCAGGCCAACTCGCCTGGATCCTTGATTTTCGAACGCAATGTGCAAGAAGATATTTTGTTACCTCAGTCGTCGTCAATTCCTTCACACATCCGGACAGAGAACTATATTCCTCCGGTATTGGAGGCATCTTCCGAAGCAATTACCGACAAGGGACTCGACCCAGACTCCGTTGAAATTGTTACCCAGAATATATATCTCCCCACCGCGAATAGCGTTCCCGCAGAGCAGCTGTTACGAGAGCCATCACCTGACACTACCGCGACAGATACCGGTGATACCGAAGAGCTTCACTCAACCAGACAGAGTCTGGACGCAACCGACATTCGGCGTCTAAGTTTCATCTCATTTGCTGATGTTGTAAATGCTGAAAATGCGGAAACAGGGGAGTGCCCCCCTGGCAGCGACTCTCTTCAAAGGGGAGCAGGTAGTCCAAATCCATCGGCTACAGTATTTCGCAACATGTCTCCATCACCGTTGTACTCGCCAGTTTCTTCGCATGGGTTTGGAACTTCTCCACCGACGAGCATTTCAGCATCATTCAAGGGCCTAGAGCTCTCTCCGAACAGGGTTGCGCAGGATACTGACAGTCCACATCTTGCTATTCAGAGACCACTATCCCCTAGTTTCAGTGGCGACTTGAACATTGAAACTATGGGTCAGGCTTTGAGGCGATCGGGCAGCGGTGATCTAAGCGCCTTCCTGACATCGGGGAACGATGGTTGAGCCTATGGAACCTACGCCATGATCGAAGCATACTGCTCGTGTTTCCATGCAATACTTCATGCCTGTTTGTGTAATTCCGTGGGATTTTTTATCACTTCACACCGCTTGTCCTGATTTACTGTGTCCCTAGTTACGGCTAATAACTGCAATTCTGGCAAACGGTGCGGTCCCTACTAGTTGACTGTTATCCTGACGCAAACCATTGACCTGGAAAGAATATGTAGAACCGGGGTAGTCAAATTAACCATAGTAGTTCAAGTATTGCTCATGGACCCTTTAGGTTTGACCGGCTATTTATTAGATGTATTAACAGCCGCATTCAGTGCCTGTTGCACTTTCGCCCGAAGAAGTGGTGTATCTTCTAAACCAACGCTTACTCTCACCAGGTCAAATTCTACACCAAACGAACCTGCCTGTGCACAAGTTAGAGATGTTGGAACACCATTATAATGGGAAAAATAAGATATTAAATACATACCCACTCAAGTTCACCGTAGTGAGCGAGTAATGTGTATGGGCAACTAAGGCAGGCGATTAGCGGTCCGTCCAAATTCAACAATTTATAATTGAGGTGGCTCACCTCAAAGTAAAGTTAGTCCCAAGGCTAGGGCCCTTGAAAACTTCTAGGTCGTCAAAAAATGCAATCGCCTCTGCTGTTGAGTGGAAAGTGACCGAGAAAAGACCCCCATAGCCGCCGTTAGGAGTGCGGAATGCCTCATACAAAGGCAATGAAGGATTGTATTTAGGATAGTACACATTTTTGACTGAACTGCAGTTAGAGCTAAAAGGTCTATTAACGAGTAGAGGGGGGCTCACCAAGTGGGGATTCTTTGAGCATTGCTGTGATCTCCTCTGTTGTATGGTTGATCTTTTCGATGCGGGAGACGAAGTCACGGCTGTTTCTTTCGAGGAACACGGCATCCTCTACCCACAGATTGTCCTCATACTCCTGGCTGAATGTATTTTTTAATGACTGATAGTACCGTCCGTGGGGGTTCAGCACTGCACTTCCCCCCATGACGTTGCTGTCTCCGCTGAAAATTTTGGTCAGACTACTGACCACAATATCTGCATGAGAGAGCACATTAATATTGAGAAAATTTCCCACTGTTTCGTCAACGACCACGGCAAAATCATATGCGTCGGCGAGAATTCGAATCCGCCTGAGATCAGGAGCCTTGAGAAGGGGGTTACCCGGAAATTCGGTGAAGAGAGCCAGGAATCTCTCCCCGCCGACTAACCGAGACTCCAAATCATCTAGGTCCTCAGAAGAGCCGTGTCCATAAAAGACACAGCCAGGGCCCCATTTCTCAAGGATTTTCAATGTATCAATGTAGGGGAATCCAAAACAGATACTTTTCATAGAACCCTTAGCTTTGAGCAACAATCGATGTGAATTAAAGATTGAACTCATGCCAGTCGGGAAAAGAAAAACATCTGACTCTAAGAGCCCTGTTACTCTCCCTTGTTCTGACACTTTCTCCAACGCCTCGCTCAGCTCAACATCTGCGGTTAAGACCCCTGCTATGCGCCTCCGTACAGCAATTTTTGCTTGATTGGCCAGTGAAGTACTTAAATTCCGCCCAAACCGCTCTTCGATGAACTGGACTGATTCGCGTCCTTCTAAGGGCTCGTTGGCTGAAGCTACACCATGTGGTGCAACTTTGCCCATCCCATTTATTGAACCCCGTCCCTGATATCTCCGAGGGCCTTTGGAAATCCTTTGCGACGCCGAATCTGCTGTATCCCCTTTTTTCTCCACAAGAAGACCATCTTTCAAAGCACCCAGGCAGAACTCTCCTCGTCGGCTTGAAACGCCATCGCCAGAGTGCTGCCACACTTGTTTTGCAATATTTGCATATTCTTTTGGGTATATCACACATGAAAGGAGCGATTTAATGGCAGTAAGTTCACTTTCCAGACGCTGAGTAGGAGCCAAGTCCATGACACGGATTTTATTTGCTTCTTCAGCTGATATCCTCGACGAAATGAACGATTGACACATTCGTGCGGTTCTCGGTGAAGGGAATACAGTCGCTGTCTCTATATCCGGGTCCGCGAAGCGAGATATGATTTCTCCAACGAGTTCCTGAATGATCGGGTGGACGAAGAATCGGGGATAACCGCATCTCATCGTATTTACCAGTTCCCCTTCCTCATATGCCACGTTTGACTCCCACGTGGGGAGTGATGCGCTGACAGCCTAGATATTGTCAGGAGCGAGAATTTAAGACCAAAGTTGTACCAAAGCATTGGCACATGGCTACTATTCGTGAGATGTACGCGGGGTACGCGGGTCTATACATACATGGTCCGTGTTGGGAGGCACTGGACCTCCGGTTTCCTGAAGCATGTTACTGAAGGAAAATGTTAATGCCGAAAGCTGAATGAGTACATGCAGAATTAAAAACAGAATATGAGAATTGTTGAGTAACAACAGAAGTTCACACAAGAAATTAGCAAGCGGTCCGGCCAGCGATTTCGGCGACGATCTGGAGTAACTCCAACCAATGATGTTTTGCGGACACTTTGCAGAGACGGCGGAACCGGGTTAGGTAGAATTTGGAAGAGGAGCTTTGATGATTCATTCATACACACTACTGATTTGTTATCACGTAGTAGTTTATCCGAGAAGTAAAACCACGTAAACCTATTCTGGAGTAATTACAATTCAATTTTCGATGACTTATTGAGAACGAGAGCAAGTTGCGCATTTAACATGCACCATTACACTAGTAGTTTGTAGTACGTATTCCTTCTGTCTTGGACAGATGCTGCTTTTCCGGAACTGGTCATGTGATTCGTGCACGTGATTTATCGGAGGTCGGAGTTTAGATTACCGCCCAAGAAAAAATGTTTGGGAGGCTTTTTGTCGCTGAACAGACGCCTGTTGGACCTTCAATTGTTCGAATCTTACAGACCATCATTCTCAGGATGTCGGGCTATACAGGGAAGCGAAGAAAGCTGAGCCCATGTCCTGATAGTGTTTCGTACACCCAAAACTCTACACATTCATATGGTACCCTCGGCGCAGACCGGCCACTCAAAATGAATGGATTAAACGGCTCCAAACCGGCCGATACTGCAAAGCCAACCGGGCACATGGGAAACGCTGGCTCTGCAGAAATAGCCGTTGCTAGTGGACAGTACAAATCTAGTTTCTTCAAACTACAACTAGACGAATTGATTACAGAGTCAAGGCCACTTTACGACAAACAACTCGCGACGATCAATGACACCCTTCATGAGCTAAAGGATCTGATCGAGAACCTGCCTGAACAACCGGCCAAACAGGCATTAGAAGCTGAGAAGGACTTACGCCAGTCGCATGGTGTTGCTGTTCCGTACCCCGAACCACGCCCCGGGAAGGATACCAAAT
Organism: Aspergillus sydowii CBS 593.65; assembly: GCF_001890705.1. Lineage (NCBI taxonomy): Eukaryota > Fungi > Ascomycota > Eurotiomycetes > Eurotiales > Aspergillaceae > Aspergillus > Aspergillus sydowii. Next base: position 3,536,471 of record NW_024467861.1, on the reverse strand, counting down.
ACTCGGTTATGTTTGCTCGACCTGCGAACGTCAACGTGGTTGGAAGCTTTGCGCTTAGAACGGGCTCAAAAACGGTAGCACCATATGTTGTCGATGTGTCTGTGACAATGCCAAGCTCAATTTTCCGGGAAAAAGACTACACCAATTATCGATATTTTCATAAACGAGCGTACTATGTGGCTTGTATTGCCGCTGGAATCAAAAACCAAAAAAGTATAGGCCTGGATTTGAAATTCGAACTTCAGGATGGGGACCCTCTTCGCCCTACTATTATATTACAGTCCCCACATTCCTCGAGATCTGGAAAAGGAGGTTCAAAGTTCCAGATTCGCATCATCACAGCAGTTGAAAGCACATTATTTCCTATCAGACGCACCCTTCCAATGAAAAACAGCATACGAGGAGGCTCAGAAGGAGAGGAAAAGAATCAGGAACCTACTCCCTTGTATAACTCATGCCTTCGTTCGGAAGCCACTGTTGCCGACTATCACAAGCTTCTGTCTTCAGCTGTCTTCAGCTGTGGATCATTCAGAGATGCATGCGTTCTGGGCCGTATATGGCTCAGGCAACGCGGATATGGGTCATCATTTCGCAGTGGCGGGTTTGGGGGGTTTGAGTTTTCGATACTCATGGCACTTTTGCTCGAAGGTGGGGGTCCAAATGGGAAACCGGTCCTCCTGAAGTCATACAGTAGTTATCAACTATTCAAAGCAACTATACAGTTTCTTGCTGGAAAGGATTTAACAGATCCTGTATTGTTTGCTGTTTCAGATGTTTCCTTTCCAAGCGGAGCTCCTACGGTTTATGACGACAAGAGAGGCTTGAACATTCTCTACAAGATGACGCCCTGGTCGTACTCGTTACTTCGTCGCGAAGCAGGGATAACACTTAGAATGTTGAACGAGTCTCGGGATGACCATTTCGAAAAGGTTTTCATTTTCAAAATTGATGAACCATTGCTTCGATTTGACCGAATTATCACACTATCGGTCACAGAAACTGGTGATGCACTTGCTACATTCAACAAAGAGCGCGCAATTTACCAATTGCTCCTGAATGCGCTTGGGGACAGGGTCGATCTTATTCACGTTTCCAGCCCATCGAGTAGCCCTTGGTCTGTGGAAATGAAAGGTCTGCGAAAATCAGGGAAGCGCAGCCTTCTGGTGGGCTTGCTTATGAATTCTGAGAATGCTACACGTTTGGTCGACCACGGTCCATCTGCAGAAGAGAAGGAAGCAGCTACATCATTCAGGGAATTCTGGGGTGAAAAGGCTGAACTCAGACGTTTCAAAGATGGCAGGATTCGCGAAAGTTTGGTATGGTCCGAAGATTCGTCCTCTTCGATAGTGCATCAAATCCTGCTCCATGTTTTGGACCGTCACCTTCATTATTCTGAAGACGATATAAGCTATTTCGGTGACGAATTTGATAAACAACTGCGGAACAACGGCGATGGAATACTCTTGTATTCTGGCTCTGCATTCCAACTGATAAACAACGCTTTCAACACCCTAGAAAAGTCGATCCAAAGCATGGAAGGTGTTCCTTTGACTGTTAGGCATTTGGCACCAGCTAGTTCGTTGCTTCGATTCACGGCCCTTCGTGTAGCGCGAAACTGTGATGCCAATCCTGTTGACGTTGTGCTTCAGTTCGAGAGCTCCGCACGATGGCCAGATGATCTTGTGGCTGTCCAGATGACAAAGGTCGCTTTCCTTGTGAAAATAGGGGATACCTTGACCGAGCTTCATGACTTCTCATCGGCCCAAGTGGGGTTGGAAAATGAACAAAGCAAAATACTTAATAACACATTTCTGGACATTACTCACGTGTCTGGAGTCGTGTTTCGCCTTCGAATTCATCATGACCGTGAGCAAACATTACTTGAACGCAAAATCAAAGAACAAGGTGCGGGTACGCAAACAAAACAAGAAGTTTCGTATGCACTTTCTGCATACAAGAGGTTCTTCATTCACTGCCCGCGCCTCTCGCAAGCGATCAAAACGCTATGCACCCGTCTCCCACTTCTGTCCCCTACCATACGCCTGGTAAAATATTGGTTCAGCTGCCATCTTTTCGACGCGCACGTCAATGAGGAGCTAATCGAGCTACTCGTGGTGCGGACTTTCACTCAGCCACAGCCTTGGGAGACACCCTCGAGTGTGATGGCTGGCTTTTTAAGAACGTTACATTCCATTTCACGATGGGACTGGCAGCAGGAGCCGATAATCGTTGATCTTGGCGGTGAACTGGACCAATCAGCAACCGAAACAATTCGAACGCGGTTTGCCGCATGGCGCAGTATTGATCCGGCGATGAATAGCGTATCTATGTTTATTGGTTCTGATATTGACCCTGAAGGTGTAACATGGACGCAGTACGAAATGCCCCCAAAGGTGGTTGCTGCGCGAATTTGCACCCTCGCAAAGGCTGTCATGAAACTTGTACGGGAAAACGGGGCTGGACTTGATATATCACAGCTTTTCGTTCCCGCTCTTGAGCCTTACGATTTTGTTATCCATCTAGACTCGAAGCTGTTGCATGGCCGTTCAGCCTCGGTAGCAAAATTCAAAAACCTCAGCGCATCGAGGGATCCAGCTCGACCTGGCAAACAAGATATTATCAAAGCATTAGTTCGTGACTTCCAGGCTTGCTTCAGCTCCAGTATCCTTTTTCTCCCTGGCAATGAGCAATCTGATGTCATTGCTGGACTTTGGAACCCGCAGACCTCAAAATCGAAATGCTGGAGTTTGGGTCTCGCATACTCGACATTGCCGGAAGGGACGAGCGGCTCCGGACTAGATGCCACTCTTTCGATAAACCGCAACGCTATTCTAAATGAGATCTCTAGACTAGGGTTGGGTATGATTACTCGGATCGACATTCTTGAAAAGTGAAGTTTTCTATATATGCAAATAATCGTGCATTGATTGCATGTGTGATATACCTTGAAGCGCCGTTGCAATGCTATATACAGGACTCCAAACAAGACATTACTGGAAACGAATGAAGACAAAATCGAAGATAAAAAGTACACATAATCAATTCAAACGAAGACGCCTATCCGGGCCGGCAGCATCCATCAGCCGGTTAGTAGCTTCTCATTCCTTTCCATTGACGGCTGAGCAGAAAATGAACAGAATTTGTCCTTGATCGCTACAACCTCGTAAGTACCTTCGTCAGAAGTCTTGATGATTTTCTTATTCTCGTAAGAGATGTCATGCTTGATGTCAAGTATTTCAGCCTTCTTGCCTTTCCGGGTGTTTGTGCTTCGAATATATCTAGATAAACTTGTGTTAGGTCGATTTAAAACTGTGAAAACGGAGATAGAAAAGGTAGCATACGTGAATTCGAATGGTGGCGTTCCCCAAAACTCGAACTCGAGCTCTGCTTCGCCACCTTCATGGATGTCTACGATAGAGACTTGACCGTTGCTGATTCTAACACTAGGCATCTGGTGGACGGTCTTCACTATGTCTTTGTGGGCCTTGCATTTCCCACTTGCGCCATCACTAACGGCGGTGATCGTAAAGATGCCGGGTTTCTCCGCAATGCGGCGGAAATGGTTGGATTGAGAAGACGCCTTTCTGGCAACGCCATTGAAAGTGTAGAAAACCTCAAACGGAGCATGTCCTGAGAGCGAGAACGAGAGGCGTTCGCCTACACAGTAATCCGATTTTGATTCAAGTGGGATTATCGTAGGTACGTCCGAAACAGCCACTCTCACCGAAGACAGGTCTGTGTGGTAGGACTTTTCGCACCCTCGTGCATCCCGAACTTTATGGATGCTAACGACGTGCTGCCCTAGGTCAAGGTGGCGTCTTGGAATTGGAAGACTGTGCCGATTAGATTTAATGTTTGGAATGGACACTATTTCTGGCTTCGCTTTCGCATAGTGTTTGATGGAGATTTCGAGGGAGAATGGCGGCACGCCTCCCATAGTGAGAGGTATTAGTTCCTCACCACTGTCGTCTTCCTTGCAGAAGCCGTAAATGCGGCCGGGGGCATCAAAACGTGCGGACGGAAGGGGGTTAACTCGCTGTCTGACAGCGACTTGATTGCTTCCGGGCTGGGTGTTGTAAAGGTTATCACCCACTTCTTTGAATCGGTATATGTAATCACCTGGCTCGGATGTTTCTAGCTCCATGGAAAGAGCATGCAGAGCTGTTTTGAGATTTCGTACTCGAACGGTAGTAGAACCACGAGACGATTTCCTTTGCTGCTCGCACTGGATTGCAAAAGGAGGATTGCCTGATAGCCGAAGTTCGAGACTATCACCTTGTCCTTGACAAATATCATTCTTTGCAACTAGACCATCTGGCCCCACTGGCGTATCATCTATAGCAGTGATCTGGGGTCTGGGAATCCAAAAGATTTCAAAGACCTTCGCGACCTCATCCACGGAGCCTGGGCATGAGGCATCTGTCACTCCCATGAGCTCGTACCGCCCTTCTTGACTAACGGTCAAGAAACTATTTTCCTGCCAGAGAGTCTTCGTGGCCATTGAAGCACCTGTATCCAGATTTCTGTACTGCAGAGTCCAGGGACGTTCGCCGCTAAGTCTGATCGGTATATCGACTTTGGAATCTTGTAGCGCGGAGTATTTCCTGCTTTTCTCAATGTGACCGAAGGAAACGTGGGGTGGCTTAGACCGGGCATCAATTTTGAGGATTTCATTGAGATTTCGCTTGCATTTGGAGCGATCTTTTACACTCGTTAGCACGATATTATACCCACCACCGCTAACAAGCTTGTCCGTCACAATGGTGGACCTTGCAGTCTCAGATTCGAGAACATGCTTTGTCTTTTTGCCATTATGGACGAGTTCGTACTGCAGTGTCCAAGGTGCTTCTCCAAGGAAAGCAACATCCACAGAGATCGGTTCTCCAAAGCAAGCCTTGCGAACCTCCTTGGTACTAACGAAATGTGCAGAAGCGGGGGGTTTAACGTCTTGCTCCAGAACAGATACCTTATTATCCAATGGTCTGGGGGCGTAGACGCTGTCAGCGATATCCAAAAAGCGATACCGATAGTGACCTGCTTCCAAGGGCGTGAAGTCCAACTGCGAGCGTAACCCATCGATCACTTGATGTTTGGTCTCAACGCCTTTGGATGTCTCAATAGCATATCTGAGATGGAACGGCGGCGAGCCTGTTAGATCTAAATCGACGAGCAGTCCAACTGGGCTATTCGCGCATTTATCGTATATCTTCTCGGAACGGACCGACATTTCGGGTTCTGGCGGGTTACGCAAATAGCAAGACGAAGGTTCGAAGATTTCCCCCGAACAGAACTGGCTAGAAACGTGCTTCAAACTATACCATCCTGGCTCTTTGATGAGAGGTTTCTGATCGACTGTTTTGAGTGAGAGCTGGCGAACTGTACGAGCTGGATCCTCCATACTCTCCTGACTGTCGATGGTAAAGGAGTAGGTTAGAGAAAATGGTCCATCGCTCTCATATCCGTGGTCTGAATTATGAAATTTAACCGGTAGTGGGAGGTTTTCGCCACGTGCGACCTCAAGGAAGTGCTGGTCGTTGCATCCAGAAAGAGATAGTCTAGGGATTTCGTGAACAGAGAATTGATGCCACTGAGCCAAGGACTTTGCCGATTGCCGATCAGCGTCTTCTAAGACCATCGAATAATTCGCAACATTCCCAGATCCATCATGTACCTCCTCGATCATGTAGAGCCAGTCACCCCCGATATTCAAAGATTCATTTAGCGGGATTTCGATATATTGGCTTTGGGCCCACGCGATCTCCATTTCGTGAGAATCAAATAACCGACCAAGAGACCTGTGTCCCAGGAGAGGAGTGCGTAAATGATCTGGTTGAATGTTCTGAAAAGAGAAACCGCGGTCATGGTCATTCACCTGTCTGCTGTATTTTATCCTTAATGGCGGGGTACCCTCAACGGCGAGCACTAAGTTTGATAACTCGCCGCGGCATTTATGGGTGTACGAATTCTTTATTAACGCACGAGGACACGAGGTGACGATAGAATCCGAAGCTCGCACACGAACATCAAGCTTAGACTCATCCACGACTCGCTGCAGACGGTATACCCCGGTTTTACGGATTGGTAAAAGGAGATCACGGTGAAGAGAGCTTGACTGAGATTGTTTCTTGTCTGCTCTTCGCTTCAGTTGCTTCAGTTGCTTGACTGGGATTGAAATGACTTCACTGTCGCCGTTGTTGAAGTCGAGCCGTAGTAGCTCAATCAAAATAGGATCGGTTTGATTGACTCGGATGGGCAGGTCGACAGTAGTCTTTTGAGAATCTAGACAAAGGGGTACTAGCTCTGGATTCAGGACAGCAGACCTGTTTGGTTTTTTTTCCAACAAGAAATTAGCGTCCAAGGCACAGGAGCTAGCGAATGACGGAACCTACCCTTCGGGGAGGATGTTGACGATTTGCTTTCCGAGAATAAGGGAAGCATTGTTAATGATATCGCCAGGTTTGATGCTCTGCCCTGAAATCGAAAGCTCTCGATCATAAGCGAGCTTCACCATTCCAGATAACCATACTCCAATAGGAATCTGTTCAAGTTAGCCAATGTTGGCATGAATCATTCGAAAATACCGCATACCGGGATGCGAAACATCAAAAAGATGTTGAACGCAACATGAACCAAGAAGAGCGCAAGCGCCGTCGGAAAAGCCCACTCCAACCAGGGGATGCGTAATGCCTGTAGGCCGAAAAGAAACACGCCATCTATCGAAGCCCATTTCAAAAACAGCCAAGTAGAATCCAAATCATCAGAAGCCGACCAAGCCTCGTAGGCCCGCCACGCATTTAAAACGATATAGATGGCCGCCACATATAGTCGTTGTGTCGGGGGATCAACTATGCGGGATGGAATGAGCGACGAGCTCCCATCCTGACCGGCCGATGGTGCCTCTGAAAGGGCTTTTGGAGGGGGTACATTTCGTGGGATAGACCTTGAAGGTGACTGATCGTAGTTCCTTGCTCTCTGAGTTGTTCGGGGCGTTTGGGGAAACGCAGAGCGAAGCCGGGGTGTGTCGCTCATGGCATGCTGTGGTCGCGGACTTTCCACGAGCGATGATGTAGTGCTATAAATTGCGAATCTCGAGTGGTACCTGCCAATGATATGCAATATAGCTGCATAGAAAGCGTGAGTGAGTTTACGAGCAGCTCACTTTCAGGGAAGTTGGTGGGTTGAGTTAAATTTCGGTGCAGCTGGCGGTTGGTAGTTGTTGAGCCTTGAAGAAGCTTCGCAGCTCTTTGATAGCCGATAATTTTCTCCAGTCGGGTCCACGGTCCACGGTTTGACGCGCGCATTCCAAATCGGGACTAGTCTGGGGAGAGCTCGCCGCCAGCTTCAACTTTCAACACCGGCTAATCATCAAAATTCGTTGTATCTTGGACAATGAATAATTACCACCTTTTCCACACATGCGTTCCTGTCTAAAGTCGGGGAGAACTCTGGTATTTGCTTCTTCGCAACACGCCAATGTGTGAGACACCCCTCCTGGTGTACCCCGTCTTACCTTAAACCGGGGGAAGCCTATTTTAATTTTATTAATTCAGTGCATCATATTTTTTTCTCCTGAACAATCTGAAAGGTCTTGATTGGCTTTGGCAGACTTTTTTCTTTCCTTCTTTCTTTCCCCTTTAACTTATTGAGCGTCTTACCACTCATGGCGCAAACTACGAGTCAGCGTATGAAACGAAGGAGGCTGGATGATACAGCAAATAGTCTATGTGGAAGGGATGTCTCCTATGCTCCAGTCTCAGAAGAAGAAAAGAAGTCCTGGAATGGCTTCTGCGAGCTGGAATCTGAACCAGTTTGTCCATCTATGAATTCCATGACTTTCGGCCTTACTCATGTTGTAAAGGCTCTTTTCAATGTAATGCTCCGCGACTTTGGTGTCAGGGGAGTCAAAGTTCAGGAAGTTGTCTCATTAGATGATGAGCTTTTGGCCTGTCTGAAGTAAGGCCCTCTGGTCCCTGAATGGTTCCCGTATCTAATGGAATCCTGGGCAGTAAACCTGTTTACGGGTTTATATTCCTGTTCCGCTGGCGAGAGGACGATCCGAATAAGCAGGAGGCTAGTTGCCCCGAAGGGCTTTGGTTTGCAAATCAGGTTTGTTCGTCCGTGTCTTGATTCTACTGTATGGTTATTGATTCGCTCCGCAACCCCCCTGCTAGACCGCGAACAATGCATGTGCAAGCGTTGCTCTTTTGAACATCGTCAACAATATTGACGGTGTTGATCTTGGGGAGAATCTTCGAAGCTTCAAGAACTTTACAATGCCGTTTACACCCGCATTAAGGGGAGACGCAATTAACAATTTCGAATTTGTGAAGGAGGTACATAACTCTTTTGCTAGGTGCGTTAAGAGAAGTTGCCATTGTCTTTTACTCTTATTGCTGCTAAAACTACTCGCAGGAGAATGGATATACTGAATTCTGATCTACAACTCAAATACGAAGCTGAATCTAGGCGTAATAGGCCGTCTAAACGCGGCCGTGAAGAGCATGAGGCTGAGGCAAGTTTTCATTTCATTGCCTTTGTTCCTGCCTTAGGAAAGGTGTGGAAGTTTGATGGTTTGGAACGCCAACCTCAGGTTCTCGGTAAATAGTGCATACTATTTTTAACTAGTGATGATGTTACTGACGAAATACAGGAATGTTTGACCCAGACAGCGACTGGTTAGACTTAGTAAAGCCGAATATACGCGCCAGGATGGAAGGGTATGAAGAAGATCAGATCGAATTCTCAATTCTAAGCCTTGTTCGTGATCCCCTTCCTGGCCTTGTCAATGAACTGGCTGTGAATATCAAACAGCTGCAAAAGATTGAGCGAGCTATAACTTCACGCGAACGGGAAAACACCGGCGTCGGGCCGGGGGTCATGGCTGAAAATACGCTTTTAGAGCCAGACGTATCCTACGAAGTGACTGCAAAATCTATTAATGAAGCAGCCGTACCTGCGGGGAAAGAGTATTCAGAATATTCAACAGACGAACTAGAGCAACACCGCAGAGACCTGAGCAGATTGCAGATGGAGCTTCGGGCGACGATACGAGAGGAGCAGCAATTGCAGCAGGCAGATGATGATTATGCTGCGGGGAGAAGATATGACTATGGACCAGCAATAAGAACATGGCTACGCTTCTTGGCGCGCAAGCGATTCGTTGAAGACCTGATTCCAAGGTTGAAGGAATAGTGGAAACTATATTGATGCTAGTGGTGACCAGCATAGAAGATCGGAATGAATGGGCCCATGCATTAGTTAACTACGTAGTTAACTACTGTAATTAGGTATAAAAACAGCTTAGTAAAGACAATCATGCAAAGCTTGCTTTGTCCAGGGAAGAGGGCCGGGGAGACCTCGTGATGTGCCGATTGGTCGAGGGCTTCTGCGCCTTCCAACGAGCGAGCAGAGTGGTTGGAGAGGATCAATGGAATCGAAAAGTCGCAGTCAACCTCTTGTCTTCTCTGCCCCTCCTAAAGTCTCTCATACCTTCATTAATAATGACCACTTCACGTCCCCTGTGATCAGGCTCGGTGGCGTTCAAGATCACCTCCAGTGAAGAACCCTCCGGAGGGTTGACCGACCCAAGACGTCACCGCCTGCTTTCCAAACCGACCGCTTTGTCCCAACATCCCTCTCCACGTTGGGTTTCCTCCTTTTTTTTCTTGTTTCTCGCCTTTATGCTGCAGGGGACTGTTATCATTGTACTATCCTTGGCCGCTGTCCCGCCATTATATCGTCAAACTACCGCTGCGCCGCTCCTCACCCGCCGTGACTTTGTTCTATAACTTTTGCGGCGGGACGCCAAAGCTGGGTCTGTTGGACTTTTTCTCTTCCGTGCGCTTGAGCTTGCAACGTCTGCTCTACCTCTGGATTCTTTGATCCCATTTGTCGCCTACTTCCCTTAGGATTCCACAGTCGCCATGTCATCCACATCAACACCTGATGTGCCTGAGAACGCACCCGACGAATCTTCGAAGCTCAAGACATTCTTGTCTATTCTTCGAAAGTGTGTGCCCTCATGTTCCTTGCCGATTCTTTTTGCGCTAATAACATCTTGTTATTTTCTACAGATTCGTCGGCGTGAGTGATATCGCATCCGTCAGGTTTTCACTGCCCGCCCAGCTTCTAGAACCGACTCCCAACCTCGGTGCGTTGGTTGACCTCATAATAGCGAAACAAGATTTCCAGCTCTGATCACTGACTAATTCCTCCCGTTCACTAGAATACTGGAATTATTTGGATAGACCGGAGACCTTCGCAAGGTCAGCAATATCGCCTGCCTATTAATCATGCTGGCTTGTTTTCTGACTGCGAGATCTACAGCATTGGTACATCAGATGAACCCCTTGGGCGTATGCTGGAGGTTTTGAGGTTTTGGTTTACTAAAGACTTGGTTTGTGTGCCCATCAACTATAGGAAACGCGCCACTGCGCTGACTGTAACTTAGAAATACATTAAGGGGAAGCCATGTAAACCCTACAACTCCACTCTTGGTGAATTTTTCAGGGTGAGCTTGAATCCTCACATACCGCATCTATTTTTATGGCTGCTTACCTCTTTTTCGTCTCCCAGTGTAGCTGGGAAGTAAATTCTACCCTTCCCGAGTTGCAAATCCCGTCCCAAGGGACTCCAGTCAAGGCCGCGTCAACCGTGAACGATTACAACAGAAAACCAGCTAGAGTGTGTTACTTGACAGAACAAACGTCTCATCATCCGCCAGTGTCCGCATTTTACATTGACTGTCCAGAAACAGGAGTATCCGCTCGAGGGTTTGATCAGATTAGTGCCAAATTCACCGGAACCAGCATCCGCGTTGCCCCGGGACAGCACAACCTTGGCATATTCATCAATATCAGTAAAAGGGACGATGAAGAATACCAGCTGAAACACCCTGCTGCCCACCTAGGTGGCCTGCTACGTGGCGCTTTATCCATCAGTGTGGCTGACACGTGTTATATCGTCTGCCCGAAAACGAGGATTAAGGTTATTTTGCAATATTTAGAGGATGGCTGGATTAGCCGGGCTCAAAATAAGGTTGAAGGCGTTATCTTCCGATATGACCCGGACAAGGATACCATTACCAGGGTAAAGGACGTTCCGGAAGCCGATGTTCTTGCCAAAATCTCAGGGTCATGGCAGAATCAAATGTATTACACCCTGGCTGGCACAAACGAGCCCCAGCTACTAATTGACATCGCACCCCTTTTTCCTGTTGCGAAGTCTGTGCCTCCTGAAGAAAGCCAGCTTTCCAACGAGTCCCGAAAATTCTGGTCTGATGTGACTGAGGCAATACTGGACAAAAGATATAGCCAAGCCACCAAGCTCAAAGTTGAGATCGAAGACCGACAACGGCAGAAAGCCGCTGAACGACAAGAAAAGAATGAAGAATGGAAACCTCGCTTCTTCACTGGCGCCGTCACGCCTTTGGGGAGGCCAGAGTTGAGTGAGGAAGGTGCAGAGGTACTCAAGGGTCTTCGCAACCAACAATACCAGTTAGAAGAGAGCTATGTCAAGGGCGCCTAGCGTTGACTTGTAATCGAAGAAGATCTTCAATTTGCTTACATGGACCTGATTTTAGCGTACATAACAAATGCTATGTGGTGGGAAGGGAGTGGGCGTTTCTTGGACCGCTCTTCTTGCCGTTTCTCTTCAAGCCTTGCACAGCGATTTTATACGCGTGCCCTATACATTGACCTGAGACCGTTAGTTTTCTCATATTTTAGATTTCGTGCTTTCTGCACAAGTGGTACTGCCTCTTTTTAGCTTCAAATATGACTTGAGTGACGTCTTTGGCGATACTACTTTGTCCGCAAAGGACGTCAAAAGAGTTGCGATAAAGATGTCTATCACCACTCGCATATGTTACAAATAATTGTAAAAGCGCACCAAGGCACCAAGGCACCAAGGTAGAAGAATCAAAATGCACATAACTAAGCCATATATCCGATCGTGCAACCAACCCAGTACTACGCCATCCATGTTGACCCTTATATAGACCCCAGTTTCCAGTAGATACAAATCATTCAGTCATTTACAAATTGTGGAACTTATCATCAAGACGGGATGTCTAGGTAGTTGCAGTAGCCGGGGCCGGGGCCGGGGCCGTGTTGACAATCTTATTAAACCCCCCGGCCACCGTCTTTGCGATATCTTCGTTCTTGTGAGGAAGAAGAGATAGTGCGTAGGCGACATCGTTCCACTGCCGCTCGGTCTCACATCTTGGCAGTCGAGCGGCGAGCTTTTCCGCTAATTGGCGGGCATGTTTCTCCTGTAAATTAAATACTATTAGTGCAAACTGCTGAAGGTTTGAATAATTCACCCGCGTCCGGGACAAACTCACCTTCTCGATGAAGCCGATCAAGAACTTGACGATGCGCCTGAGGGACCCTTCTTCTAGATTGCGCTCTGCGCTAAGGAGGCTGAACATATCAACAAAGTGGTTGTAGACAGCATTGTCCTTTCCTGCAAGCTCAGTGAAGAACATGCGGGATAAATCGGCGATCCTTTTGTCATCATCTTCCAAGCATTTCGCCATCTCGCCCAGCTGTCCTTTAACCTTAACTTGACCAGCTAAGATCAGGAAAGTGAGGGTCATCAAACAAGTGCGTTTGACAGAAGCATCGTCATCGTTGAGTCGACGGTATAAGAAGTCCGTATTTTCGTCAATCAGGTGATTGAAGCACACGGCCATGTCACCAAGGGCAATTACAGCATTACTTCGTACAATAGGGTCCTCAGAGCGTTCCATAATGGTGATAAGAAGGGGAAGGTTTTTTTCACAGTATTCAGCGGATACGCACATTAATTTCGCCATGCAAATGGTTGCCGCGGCTTGAAGGTTGCGATCCGAGTAGGCATTGTTGTTTGCACAAATCTCTGCAACCAAAGGCCCGAAGTTCGACAGTAGTGAGTTCTCGCCATACAATAATTCCCGTTCACGGACGTGCGCCATTGCTTCTGTGAAGTCGTCCTCAGTCGTGCCACCGATGAGATCTAACTCGTCATTCTCGGTAGCTTCGTCGTTGCTCTGATTTGCAGTGAGAGGCTTGTTTTTCTCTTGTTCGGCCTTCCGACGCTTGAAGTCCAGTTCACACAGCTCCAGATGAACAATCTGCTTGATTGCAATATGGCCGACGACAAAAAGTAGTTGAGACAGGGCGGCAGAAGAGGTCTTCTGTCCCGAAACAGACTTCTCGGTCGAGGCTGTCCCAGGGCGTTGTTCTTCTTCATTTCCGGAGCTATTTGTAGACGGGCATTGGATCTGCGGCTGGAATACAGCTTTTGTCTTTCGTTTAACAATGTCCGAACAAAGAACGTCCGGATGTTTGGATAAAGCATATATGGCGCTGATAGCTTGCTCAGCAACCCCGTACCACTCTTTACTGTCCGAGACCGTCTCAACTATGGCCGCGAGTTTCACCAGCACAGCATGGTCATTTGTAAGCTTGGAGATGCTGGATTCCTTAGATTTGGCTTGGCGGCCTGGTACCATTCGCCTGAGCGCAATGCACGTATACTTGGCAAGAATCAGGTCGGATCTTCCAAAACTTCCAAGACCGATTCGGAGCATTATCTCAATCTCTTTGATAACAACGTCGGGATCAGCCAGGGCAATCATGCCTAAGACAATGATGGCTCCACGACGCTGGGTTCTTGAAATCTCCTTCTTCTGAACGCCATAAACTTGCCAAAGCTTCGCAATCACAGCTTCAGGTATATGATCGGCCTTCATCATAGTGCTCAAAAGCTGCTCGAGGCATGTAAGTTCAGCAGGTGTGGCACCAAATGTGAGACTGATCATGTTCCGAGCGATGTAGTTTGCTGCATCGTTCGGACCAAATGAGTCCGGCGCTTCAAAGAAGAGACCTTTGTAACAGTCAATCAAGTGGGTTTGGACTCCTTTACCCTCATCACTGTTGCCTTTGGTCCAAATAAGTCTCAGCATTCGTCGAATTCCAGTGCGAGCAGTCTCGACTTTGTATGCATCCAACATCACAAAAAAATCCATTGCCTCTATTGCCTCGCTCTTGTTTCTCGATGATAGAAGCTGAGACACGACGCTGGAACCCGTGTGGAGGACTTCGATAAAGCGAATTGCTTCGTTGTAGTATTTCCTGGTTAGTTGCAGCCGCGCAAGCAACTCTGAAGTGGCTGCTTGTTCAGCGGCTTTCTTCATCGCTTCAACCTTTTCCTCTTCTGTCATACGCGGTGCCTTCGATGGTGAATCGTCGGGTAATTGTGTTGCATCGTCTAGTAATTCACTGTCGATATGAGAGACATCTCCAGCGTCGAATCCTGGTGTCTCTGGGGGCCTCAATGCATTGAGTTCGGCATCTACAGTGTCCAGGCGCTCCATCCATTCTTTCATCGAGAGCTGTCCGCCGTGCATGACGCTGAAAGGATGGGTCGAGACCAATTTTGCGAGCAGTTTGATCGCATTCCGTCGCACATTGCTACTTTTGTCCTCAAGGCTCCTGGCTGCAAGTTCTGCCGCTGCTTGTCGACGTTTCGGGAACTTCTGTTCCAAATCGCAGATTCTCATGTAAACCTGGACGGCGCGGCAACGACAGTAGGGGTTTATGTCTAGAAAGCGCTCTTCCAGAACATCGAAAAAGGCGTTGATTTGGGTTTTGGAATTGTCGGTCCGCTCTTCCTGTTTGCTGAGGTCGGCTATGAGATTTCCACACACCTCAACGACCGCGCATCGCAGAGTATATGACTGTAAAAGGGTTAGACCGCTCCTTCACTGGGAGGGCACAGAACGTAGGTATATTACCTCGCTATCAAGTTGTTTCGCCAATAGGGTCATTTGTTTTATAATCAACCTTGGGGCCAGCTCTGAGAGCTTGACGATGAATGCAGAAACCGACTTCGGTCCTCTTGTATCATTAGAATTGAATTCCTTATTTCCAAGTTCCCTGGCAACCAATTAGCTCATATAGAATAGTAAAACTGTGCGACCATTGGATACTTTAAAATCTCATCTGAAAGCTGCGGGTAGTCGTATTGCTCCGCAAGAATATGTAAAAATTCTGCCATTGGTTCTGACAGATGTTCAAAGTATGTCAAACTCTGTACGATGGAGGTTTGGGCGCCTGGCTCAAAAGTCAGATTTCAAGTTCGCAGCACCTTCCAAAATTCTCTTGAGTCTTACCAAATCCGTGGCCATGGTGTTTTACTGCGATGCACAGGACCTTAAAGGCATGCATCCGGATCGCCATACTCTTCACCCGCTGCTCGCTCTCTAAGATGAGATATATCGAGCGAGTGAAGAGGTTAATGAACGTGTCACGATCTGATGTTGTTAAAAATATTTTGCTGAGTTTGAGTTTCATGACTTTGCACATTGTTTCCATTGACACTTGAATTTGAGCAGTACCATCCCAGTTGCTATCCTTCGTAGGTTTAGATCTCCCTGACTTACCGGGGCCCCGACGCGCGGGTGCGGGCTCTGCTGGCTTTTCCGCTGCTTTTAACTCAACCGCGGATAGCGCCCATTGAAGTATAAAGCCATACATTTCTAGGAGTTCCTTGTGGTGTTGAATGCTGTCCTGCTCATCGGATTCGAGATCTCCATGGATAATGTCGGCCTCAACTGATAGGCCGGATACTATCAAGTCGAGAAGTTTGCTCAAAGACTTTGTCGGAATAAATGTGGAATATCTGTAGAGATTCAAAAGTTCAGAATTGGGACCAAAAGGGCCAGCAAATGGCTCGGGGTTAGGGGCGAAGGCGCACTTTAGAAGAAACTGCAACGAGTCAAATGATGATACTCTGGCCAGGCCTTCAGGATTTTCAGCCACTGCATCCACGATCTGATTTAATACATTGTCGACGATTGTGCTGGACAGCTGTTCTGGTTCCGTTTCAAAATCCAGCAGCTCGGAGTCGGCCTCTGGGGTCGGCACGGAGGTCGGGTCGCTCAAGTAATATTTAAGAGACTCGTTGATGTCGAATTGGGTTCTGTCCTCCATGATGGAGACAGCAACAGGGGCGTGAAGAGTTTATCCACGAAGGGGTATGTTGCTTTGCTGTGAGGTAAGTCGCAGTCGCGGGGTAGAAGAGCGGAAAATCAAATGCGAACTGGTTGCGGGTGGACAACCTGTTTTGTTTGCATCTTTCCTCTTCCAGTCAGTACTAGCACGATCAGATTTTCCCAGCAACATGAGAAGGCGGAGATGTAATATTAATACGGTATATTTCCGCCAAGTCATATTTAAACCGCAATAGAACAAGCGGATACTTAGTATAGGTAGTCCTATTGGCCAATACCGCGTATTTCACAGTCTCGTCATGAAATTCTTAGACTAATGGGTTGTAAGTATCATGAAATAAATAAACAACACTATACTATATCCGGATATCTTGCACGCTGCTTTGAAGAATTATCAAGGTCTTCCACGCTACACTGCGAAACCTGGGTATACGCGCCAGACAAGATATCTTTCTCCGCCACATACTGCTATTTATAAAGCGTGCCGGTTCCCGCTCCTTTCTCGTGTATGCTGATTATAATTGAGTGTTACCGCGCCAATCCAGTTATTCCTCCGTTCGCTACACTCCTTGGCGGGCGATGTCTATGCTCCCCACGACGGCCTCCACGAGTATTTCTGATTCCCAACACCCTCAATCCATGTTACAGCCACCCAAACACGCGCTGGGAAATGTTGCCACTACAGGAAGTGACCGCCGTGTAGAGCAACCTTTCCAGGAACATAACCTAGAGGCGCAGGAGCATATGGAGGAGGTCGATGAGGTGGTCAAGGAAGACATGAAAAAGCTTGAAAATACTTTTCCAGGAATATCGGATCGTTTTCGATTGGTAAATAGAATCGGTGAAGGTACGATTCCAACGGATCTTGGTTCCCATACAGCATGCTCGGGGCACTTTGACTTCTCAACTAACCGGGCGATCCACTGGATAGGCACTTTCTCTACAGTATACAAGGCCGAGGATCTATTATATGATCACTATAGAAACGATTGGGACATTTTTCGAGAGGAACAGAACAACGAATGGATGGATCCTCCGTCAAAACGGCGACGAGTCGACGGGGAAACCTGTAATTCGATGCCCCTTCGGCGACGGAATACCCGATATGTTGCGCTGAAGAAGATATACGTCACGAGCAGCCCGCTTCGCATTCAAAATGAACTTGAACTCCTACATGACCTCCGAGGATGCCGATCAGTTTGCCCTTTGATAACTGCTTTTCGTCACCATGATCAAGTTGTTGCAGTTCTACCCTTCTTCCCGCACACGGACTTTCGGCTCCAATACAGGACTTTCATGGTGGCGGATATGCGTCATTACTTTCGATCATTATTCACTGCATTACACTCGGTCCATAAACACGATATACTGCATCGTGACATCAAGCCAACGAACTTCCTGTACAACCCGGACCTGCGAGAAGGCGTTTTAGTAGACTTTGGTCTGGCTGAGCGCGAAGGTTCTGAATACACCGGCACTTGTCTATGTACGAGTGCGAGCTACATGCGCCGCACGAAATACATGCAAAGCTACCACTACTCCCACTGTTCGCCATCTGGCCTCGCTGTAGGGTATCCGAAAAGCGACTCGCGGCCGTCAAGGCGCGCGAACCGCGCGGGAACTCGCGGGTTTCGTGCACCCGAGGTTCTCTTCAAATGCACGTCGCAGACAACTAAAATCGACATGTGGTCCGCTGGTGTTATTCTGCTAACATTACTTGGCCGCCGATTCCCATTTTTCAACTCAGCTGACGATGTCGACGCTTTGATAGAGATGGCAAGCATATTCGGCACCCGGCGCATGAAAACCGCCGCAGCAATGCACGGGCAGATCTTCGAGACCAACATTCCTACCATTGGGGAAAAGGGATACAGTTGGGAGAAGCTTGTGAAGTGGTCTAGTTGTGTAGAGGAACTAACGGAGAGCGAGAAACAAGCTACCCGCCTCTTAGCAGGATTGATGGAATTAGATCCGTCCAAACGTCTGAGTGCTAAAGAAGCTATGCAGCACGAGTTTTTCACTGAACCGATTGATCACGATGTGGAATGGGGAGGGCCGGAGGATAGCGCAGATAGTGGGAGGGAGGATGGCGATAAAGCAGGCGATGATGAAGATGATGATGAGGTGGACATGGTATGAATCACGGAATTATAATGTAAATTAATGATACCTCATATGGACTTGCTTTTAATAAAGTCATCTGTGACCGTTTTCACAAAACTGAAAATGGTTTACTTGCTATTGAGTTACATACTATAATCAGCTTTCTTAGGGATCTGGTCAAAGATAACTGTGCTCCACAATTGAAAACAAAATCTTTATTGTTATGATGAGTGCACATTAGATCTGATGGCAACGGAGAAGTGGACGGCTCTAGGTGGGTGCATCTAGGCCACCTGGCTAAAATCCGAGTGTCCAGTTCGTGAAGTATGCTCTTTCGCGCCCTTTTCGCCTGTCAGTATAGCACCGCAGGTGTTACAATGGAGACGGAACGCAGCCACATCAGTATAATAATTCCGCTCCTGCAGCATCCTACAAAGGACCAATGCTTTTTCCAGCACCAATGAATCTGATGCATCAAACACTGTTGTGTCAAATTCCGGTGAGGCATTATCACCAGCAGACAATGCAATGGTGTCGTAGTGAATTCCCGAGTATACTAGAAAGCACCGTTTATTCTGGCCCTCATTGAAGTGGTCTATACGGAGATTCCCCAGGTCGATCGAGCAGATCTCAATGTCAAAATGCTTGCTCAAGATACTCATTTCAATTGCCCCGCCCCACGAAGTCTCATCTTTAATCCAACGACAATAGTCATCTCGCGGTTGTTCCAGGATCGCGGAGGAGTATACGTCAGGGTTACTCTGAATTGTTTCGGCCACAGTTGATCGGAGTTCAACCATAGTGTCCGCACCTGGTAGGAGTGCCGTGCTTATTGCGCGGAATAGACACGAGTTGTCGTCGGGCATCACTCGTAGGACAAATATACCATCATGCTCTAGCGAAGGGACCTTAGGTGTATCTTCGGCAACAGGATTTTGCTTGCGTGATAAAGAGGATTTCGGAGAGGATGGCGGAATAGTATTACTACTAGTAGTGGACGCATCCTGCTTTTCAGCGGGCGATTCAGTCTCAAGACTATCTTTCGCAGTAATGATGAGTTGTTCCCGGTCCAACTGAACACCAAGCTCGGTAAGCTTCTGATATGTTTCTGTGCGGTCTAGCGACAACGGCTTGGGTGGATAGCCATATTTCACATAATATGCGGTCAATCCCGTCTTGTCGACAATTTCGTTTCGAAGGTCCTCAGAAGTTGCATCTTCTGATAAAGTGACGGTGAACTGGCCGGACGGCCCACGTATTCGAATTCTCATTTTCGAAGATATTTCGATACTGACATGAAAAGACTAAAACGAAGAAGGACGAGCGATACTTTTCGGACCCACTGAATACCAGTGACGCAGAGCGCGTCAGTTTGTGGGGCAGAAGATGCAAGGAGGTGCGAGATTCCAGGGCGACAACCAAAGAGTCCTAACTCTGGTGTTTGTGGCGGTTGACCTTAAGACACTTCCTGGTGTATCGGGCTTCCAGGACGTCGAAAACAAATTCAGACGGCGAGCTTTGGAGACCCACGTTGTGGACCATGGGCGATATCAAAGTGCGGGGAATGCCCAAATCATCGATCGACCATCCCGCCGCGTCTACAAACCCTCGGTCATCACCTCACGCTGGAACTTCCTGCGAGTGCCGCCTGCCAATGAGCTACCAATTAGGGGTGAGACGTTGATTGAGAAGCTTGGCTAATATGCAGGATGGTAATCTTGGATTCGGCGGTTAGGTGTGCGGCCATGCTCCCATTACCTAGAGGGACAGAGACATGATTATTGCCGGTATAATACAAAAATCATCAATAAAATATAGGCTAAAAGACACTGCTGAGAAATGTATCTAGCAGGGATTTTCTCCATGGCTTCATAGAGGAAGGGTATTCGCGTAGTCATAACAAAAATTGAAACTGTACGCAGTGCCTTGTGTCACTTTTTAAAGCAGAGATGTCTTCATACTAATTGAGGCTAATAAAACATCGCAATTATGCCTGGAATTTCAACCACTGCAGCACCCAGGAAATGGAGAACAGCACATGCCGACAGCCTACACTCCACACGCCATACTGAGAGTCACGGGTAAAGGCTATTTAGGAGGGGGCAATTTAAGGCTAGCGCGGGCATAACTTTTCACTAGGCTGAAATAGGCGTTCCCGTAGACATCTGAGTCTGGCTTCTGGTTCCCAAGACCAAGTAAGAGAGCAGGATCAACAGGCTTTGAACGCAATAATCCTATGGAGTATGTAATGATTCAAGCAGCCACACATGTGGGGAGTATACCCAAGGGAGCGCAGTCGAAGAATAAGTAAGTAAAATTTGCCAAGAACAGTACGAGCTGTAAATACTTATGGGTACTGGTATCACTTTACATTCATGCATTAGTGCTCTGTATATAGTGGTGCAGCTGGTGCTGAGAATTGTTGGTCTGCAGAGATGCAGACACAGTTCAAGCTCCACTTAGTGCTACTAAAGGATAAAAAACATCTTCTTCTTCTTTCATAATATTTAATCATTTCCTCTGTGCCCTATATTTTTAATGCTAAAGTACCATCATACACTCACTGTAAGTGAATATTATTGACCAGTCAATAGTTATAGTTCGTTAGTTAACTAACACGTTAACTAAACCAATTTCTGGCTTCGATTATTAATCAGCGACAGACTGCGCATGTAATAATACGGTATACATACTGCGAAACCATATACTTTAATACTTCGTTTTACGGTATTAACTGTGACTCTTGGTAGAAGTTAGTCAGCATACTCGCTGAGAGAACCTCTCACCTGCTGCTGTTGCGCGCCTCTAGATGTTCAGTTACTCTCCAGTGAAAGAAATTGATTGACAAGGAATTCCCCGCAGCTTTAAAGGATCTGTTCTGAGTCGCGGTGCTGTCCACATGCTCGTGGTGGTCAAACACGATGCAGAAGAACTCCGAACCGTCGCAAGCGCAACCAACTCCTGAGGAGCCCGTCCAGTCGATCGAGGGCGATGGCAAGGGCAATGGCGTTCTCAGCATGGTCACAGACGAGCAATGGAAGTATATGATGGATGTTGTCCTGGCGATCTATGACATTCGAGAAGAAGAGTAAGTTTCCTGCAAGACAACTTGCGCGACAGACCAAGGCCGGCTCGCCGGTGTTGAGCCCGTCACAGCCAAGTGAAGACGTACGCTCACGCGCGTTTTTCGCATCGCAGTGGCCACGATCCGTCGAGACTTTTCCACCGCAGTGTCAACAAGCGCAATGTTCCCGATTATTACGATATCATCAAAGAACCAATGGCTCTTAGTATCTTAAAGCAGAAAATCAACAAGCGGGAGTACAAGAATATCTCTGAGTTTGTGCGAGATTGTGCCCTGGTAAGAAATTCTTCCTTACCTTTTTTCCACCATTGTCGCTATTCATCTGACGCGATCTGTGCATATAGATCTCGCATAATGCGCAAACTTATAATCGCCCCAACTCCCAAGCATACGAAGATTCACTCGTGGTCAAGGATGCCTTCATTACCGAATTCCAGAAATTAGTCAAAGAAGGTATCATCACTGCCGGCGAGGCCGAATTCCCGGACCTGGGCGAAATTCCGGACCCAGATCCGCTACCGGAGGAGGACGAAGATGAGGATGAAGACGATGAGGATGACGAGGATGAGGATGACTCTGATGACGAACGCAGGAAGAGGAAGCGTGGTCCTCGTCCTGGGTCCAAGCGAGACAGTACAAAGGATGACGGGAATAAATCTGCGGATCCCGAGCAGAGGAAAAAGCGAGGCCGTCCTCCACGTGTTGATACCCCCATGGAAGCGAGGATCAAGGCTGTCTTAAAGGGGATCCGGAAACTTAAGGGGCCAGGAAATCAAATCAAAGTTCGGCACTTCGAGCGCTTGCCTGACAAAGGCGTGTACCCGGACTACTACATCGAGATCAAAGACCCAATTGCTATCGATATCATCAAGCGGAAGTCGAAAAGGAAGAAGTACAATTCAGTGGACCATTTCTTGAAGGATATGGACCTTATGTTTAACAACGCGAAGGCCTATAATCAGTCGGAGAGTCAGATCTACAAGGATGCGGTGGATCTCCAAATGGAAGCAAAAAGGCTTGCAGATGTTGAAAAGAAGAAACCCGATAGTGAATACTTAATGGAGGACGGGCGCTTACCACTTCCGGAAGGAATTCTACACAAGGCCGAACTCTGGAAGGTTGGCGATTGGGTGCATATCCAAAACCCCAACGATGTGACAAAACCCGTTGTGGCGCAAATCTACCGGACCTGGCAGGATTCCGACGGCGACAAATGGATAAACGCATGCTGGTACTACCGCCCGGAACAGACGATTCACCATTTTGAGAAACATTTCTATCCTAATGAGGTGGTCAAGACTGGTCAATACCGAGATCATCGAGTCGAAGAGATTGTTGACCGATGCTTCGTCATGTTCTTCACGCGGTACAATCGTGGAAGGCCCAGAGACTTCCCTCTTGATAAAGAAGTTTATGTATGCGAGGCTCGATATAACGAAGAGAAGCATAAGCTTAACAAGATCAAAACCTGGGCCAGCTGCCTCCCTGATGAAGTGCGGGAGAAAGATTATGAGATGGATCTGTTTGATTTGCCTCGCAAGATCAAGAAAATTCCTAGCCCAATAAAACATTTGCTGAAAAGCGATGCCAAAGAAACAGACGATTTACCAAAACCAACTTGGGGAGCAGAAAATGCGCCGCCGGTGGTGGGCGCAGTTCACTGTCGTCCGCGAGATGAAAATGTAAGTGAATATGATCCTTACACCACGCCAAATCATCCAATAAACTCTGATCTAACAATATCTTTCAGGAGTCACCTCCTCCGGAGCCAACGCCATCACCGCCGCCTCCCACCATGCCTCAAGCCTCTATCCCCTCGGTTTCTCGACAAGCCTCGATGAGCCAAGCGCCCGCACAACCTGTTGTGAACAGCCCAGCCGCTCTCCTAGCCACGGCAAGCCCTGTTCCAGTGCGGTCACCGGTTGCGCCTATTGCGCAACACTCACCGGTCCCTGTTCCTCCCGTTCCCTATCATCAACCTCAGGTTGCACCCTCTCAGATTTACCAGCCAGCACTACAACAAAGACGGTCTAGTGGGTTTGTAGCCCAGAGCCCTATGCCAGGTGCCTACCAAGGAACGGTAACTCCTCATTCATATGCTGTCCCTCAGGCCCCGCAATATGCCCCATATCAAGTGGGTCGTGCACAAGGGCCAGCCGCTATGTACAACACCAACGCTCCTCGGCCAGTCGAAGTGTTTCATTTAAGTGACACGGCAAATGCTGCGATTCCGGAAGATGTCCGCCAACAGTTTCATTGTGACGACCAAGGTCGTGTGCTTTTCTTTTCCTGCCCACCATTGGACATCAGTTCAACAGTTCACCAAAAACTGGGCCATTCACTGAAGTACCTCGCAGCGAAAGAAGAGCGCCAGAGACTTGTCGAGGCCAAAAAACGGAAAGAGAGCTCCGAGCAACAGGAGCGTGACCATGCCGTAAAGCGGCAGCGAGCGGATGAGGCAAAAGCTCTCGCAGTGCAAACGGAAGTTGCGGTAGAAAAGGCTGTCAAATATTTGGCAAAGGAAATTATGGATGGCACGGATCAGATTTACAAAGCCCTGTATCAGGACCAGGCCGAGACTGCTCGAGAAGCGGATAAAAAGGCCCGTGAGCAACGAGTCCAAACAGATCGTGTCACTCACGCGAAGACGGCACGGATCCAAGGGAACTCAACGAAAGCGACTTTTGTTAACCTCAAAGGGAGTGGGATGTACATGGACGAAATTGACCCTGCCACCTGACGGCACCCCATTTATTCCACGGGTGCTGGGTTATCTCTTGTTGAACCGGCAAATGGAATATGTAGATGTACTTGCTTTTCTTGCTTTTTACTCGGGCATGGCGCATTATGGAAGAGGTGTTCATGGTTTGAACCTACCAGACTTATTCATGAGACCCGTACTTCCTGTACTATATTAGCGTTTAGTCTAGCAAATTGAGGTATTCGCATACTGGAAGACTGTATAGCTGTGCAATCCGATCCCGTAGCTCCCCTTTTGTGCTTTCTTTCTGACCTCATTCTTGGTATCACGGGGAAATGCTGTGTGATGATGATGTAGGCCTGACAGGGAGTAAACTATATTGTTGTGCCGCTCCCACTCGCTCTAGCATTTCAACAGCGCAGCTAGGCCCATTCATTTATAAGAATATGTCCACCACATATTGACTTGGGTAGACTTGCCATTCCCTTCAAACCTACTGGGTACTTCCCGCCAGTCCCGACGCTCGCAACAATGTTCTGGCTGCCTGTATATAAGGTGTTTGCTCCAAAGAGACTCCCCCTTTTTATTCCTCTCCCGCTTCATATCATTCCGGCGGTGGCCGACTTTACAAACCCGGAGTTCCATTGCAGACTGCTCTCCACTCTTCTACCGGAGAATGTCTTCTTTCCTGGCAGCGGGGACTATGATACTTCAATAGCCTCATACTACTCACTGCAGACACGGCTAAGCCCTGCTTGCGTTGTCATCCCATCCACCGCTGAAGATGTGTCTACCGCAGTCAAAACGCTAGTTGGACTACCTGATGCTATATTCGCTGTCCGTGGTGGCGGACACTCGCCCAATATTGGGTTCGCAGACACCGAGTATGGCGTTACAATTGACTTGTCACGATTGAACCATGTCAGTACAAACGACGATGACACCATCGCGTCTGTGGGCCCAGGTGCTAGGTGGACAGAAGTCCATAGGGCTCTTGATCCTCTAGGGCTAGACGTTATCGGAGGAAAGATTGGCACTGTGGGTGTGGGTGGCTTGATCACTGGAGGTACGTCTGCTTGAGAATTAGAATCTGGGCCTATATTTCTATGCCGCAAATCTAATCGTATATCCCATTACGGGTGTCCTGTCTCCAGGTGGAGTTTCAAACTTCTCTCCCATGCGCGGCTGGGCCTGCGATAATGTGCTCAACATGCAAGTTGTACTTGCGTCTGGTGAGATAGTCGATGTCAACGACGAAGGTGAATATGCCGACCTCTTCGT
The DNA here is from genome assembly GCF_001890705.1 of Aspergillus sydowii CBS 593.65. NCBI lineage: Eukaryota > Fungi > Ascomycota > Eurotiomycetes > Eurotiales > Aspergillaceae > Aspergillus > Aspergillus sydowii. Next base: position 3,511,304 of record NW_024467861.1, on the reverse strand, counting down.
TGCACTCAAGGGGGGCCAAAATAATTTTGGTATCGTCACTCGCTTCGACTTGCGCCCATTCCGCCAAGGTCCTTACTGGGGAGGCCTTATCTTTTATCCCTCATCAACAGAGCAAGCTCAGATGGACGCATACGCAGAGTTCATGGAGCGGGCCAACCATGATCCTCGTGCTGAAGTTGAGCAGAATTTCATGTACGTATCCTCGGATGACGGCAGCGGTGACCCGTTTTGCATGAACAACATGTTCTACTCAGAGCAGGTGGTGAATCCCAGTGCGCTGCGTATGTTCAGCGATATCCAGCCACAATTTAACAATACCATGCGAATTTCCAACTCGACGGACTTCACCGAGGAACTGGGAAGTAATCCATTTCCTCATAACCGCTAGTAGGAATATACCCGTCACCAGGACCACAGTTCGTAATGTATCGGTTGACTTTCAAGCATAGCCTGATCCAAGCTTGCACGACCTTTCGCTTCAGTCCAACTATCCTCCCTCAAATCCTCAAGGTTTGGATAGGCTACCGCGACGAAATGCAAAATGCCCGCATTCCAAACATTATGCTTGCGTTGACTATCCTCGATGTACCGGCATTATTACCAACATCTCACAACAGTCTCGGATTTCCTCGGGGTAGTCAGCCGGACAGAGAACTCGCACTTGGCCTAATCTCAATTTACTGGTTAAACGATGAATTCTCCTCGATGATGGAGCGCACTACACGGACCCTCTTGCGCGACATAGACGCTGTCATAGCAAAAAACGGTCTTTCTTATCCATATCGATATATAAACTACGCCAATGCCGCTTATCAGGACCCGCTTCGTGGTTATGGGAGAAAGAGTTTGGGGCACCTAGTCCGTATGTCGAATAAGTATGATCCAAATAGGGTATTCCAGGAGAAAGTGCCTGGGGGTTGGAAGCTTCCTCTTGATGAATTTTTCTGAGTTGACTGTGCAAAAAATAATGAATGGTCAATAAGCTTGACATGTCGCCACCCAACCTATCTTCACTCTAGATTTATTCAATTACGACCAAGTTTCATGATACTAAGTCAGGAATTGTGGCTTTTTATGAAATATGATGTGCCATACGGTTACTATTTGACTTAGGATGTATTTAAGAAGAGCTTACTGGGAGATAGATTAATGGACCAAGTAGGAATATCAATCATTGAATCGTGAGCTGCGTACATATAAAGTGAAATCCAAATGGAGAGAGAGCTAAGCATAGAATGTACAGAAGGAGGATGAGTAAGACAAGGATATGTAGTTAGATGAGATAGAGTCGAAGTCGGTCGGGTATGGCATCTCAAATAGATAAACATAGAAAAATGAACATTTTAACCAACCATAAATGAGAGCATTGACATAAATATGAGGGGAAAATGCCGGTTAAATGCAGAGACAACCGATTTTAAAACCAAGCATAGCATCTCTCTTCATCCATCTGTAACGCCTCTCCCCCAAAAACACCAAGATTTGTCTAATCGGCGATGAAATGCAAGGCCATGATGACGATGGAAGAATGAAGGTTGTGTGGTGATGGAGAACCAGTCGTATCGAGTTCTGAACTCCCAAAAATCGCTTAAACCGTTCTATGCAAAGCCTGTCCTCCGATTGCGAGTAAGGCGGACGAGGGTTCTTTTATTGAGAATGAGTATTATGACTAACGCCAAAAGTTGGTACCGACTCATGGCTGTTCTTCTTTTATTCGTGTATTCGTGTTGAGACTTCAATTTTTGTTCAGAAACGAGGACAGTCTGCGTTGATCATGCCTGCAAGCTAGACGTCTTCCCTGTCGGCGTGGTCTCCTCGTGGCCGTTCCGCTTACTGTTTTCCTCTTCTTCCATTGAGAAGACGAGATCACCCTCTCCCTGTTCCTGCTCCTCTTCAATTTTACTAGTACTCACCGGTGACGACACGGTGCGATCTAGACGGCTATTGGGAGGAGCTGATGGAGTATGACGTGCTGAGGTCGGATGAAGGGATAAACCACTAAGTTGCTGGGATATCATCGAGGCAGAGGAATTTCGTGGTGGGCTGCCAATTGGCCCCAGGCTAGGGCTCCCAAAGTTCAACGAAGACTCTCGTAGAGGAGATCCAAGGTGTGTCAGAGATCCGTGAGCCTCTTCCTCCTTCTTCTGCTGGCGCTGTTTGGCGAATAATGCACCAAACCGAGATGGACTGGATGCAAGGGGCGAATTAACTTTTGAGAAACTGGTGCCGCTCATGCCCAGGCCGCTGAAATCGCGATGGCTGGAACTTAGTTCATTATCTGTGCGGGAGAGACGGCGGAGTTTTTCCTGGGGAGTGAGGACGTCGTCGTGAAGATTCATCGGCAAATAATCCTCTTCCATTGAGAAATTGCTATCTTCCCAGTCATCCAGAGCGTTGGGTCGAGGGACGCTAGCGGAAAGCATTCGTGGCTTCACCGGTCGTTGAGAGTGTAGAAATCGCGATCCAAGTCCATCTTCAAGCATACCAGGCGGCGATGACCCAATAAAAGAAGAGGATGGTTTCTTCACGTCGGCACCGTAAGATGCATCGCGGAGATTCCGAGGCGGGTTCGCTCTCTGTGCGGGCGGAGACAGTTCAATCCCAAATCTCGACGGCATGGAGGCAGCAACGGGTCCATAGCGAGCAGCATGAGAAATCCCCTGACTGTCAAACGACGCTGGGAGCGGGGCATCAAGGGCGCTCAGATATTGGTTGTGATTCGGAGACATGGGAAACCGCAGCTCCTCAGCTGGAGAGCCGGCATCGGACGCCAGTCCGGTGTCGATCGAAGGGATGGCATCGTACTGCGGTTGCTGTTGGGGATGGATTGCGGCAAATTCTTCTTGTGAAGGAAGCTGAGAAATGTATCGCGGATCGTTCCCATTCATTCGTTGTTGCGAGAGCACAGAATTGGTCAGCGCCGAGTCTTGGTTAACATACGCCTGAGGATTGACCCGGCCTCCGAGGTTGAGGTGGCTGCTGCCCATTCCAACACCCCCGGCGCCTGGCCTATTCACTCGTCTCCCGTCAGGCAGGATATGTGCAAGTGCACATTTTGCTCCGAACTTGCAGTTGCCCTATCCTCGCAAAAACGAAACGGTCAGCACTCCAACATAGAGCAAGGAGGGAGCCCCGTGGCGAAGGCGGGTCCAAGTACCTTTGTGAAGTATTTGCAGGGCGCATATTCGATCGCAGCATCAGTAGAGTGAAGGAATGGACATGCAGGTCCAGCCTGGCAGGCTCCTTGACGGAAGAATTTGCAGGGCACATGTTTCGTGTCTATCACAGTCAGATCAGCTCTTGTCACGGGAAAAAGCGGGGGATGGAGGTGATAAGGACGTAATGAGTTGTAAGACTCTGTGTCATGAACAAGCAAAGAACAGGGGACTAACTGCTTTGATTTGGTGGACTGCGGGCAGCCATGTCGTAGCCCGAGGGATTGCGAGAATGGCCGTTCTGCTGGAGATGCTGTGGCCCGGACGGAACCGGGAGGGGGGCGCGACCTTTCATGTCACTCGAGAGCCGATTCTGCGAGCGAGAAGGGTTGCCAGAGGAGGGTTGCGACGGAGGATTGCGAGAAGCCGACATCTGCATCCTCAAGGCGAAAGCACACGGGAGATTCGGCCGTTGGAACAAAATCTGGAGGGGTTTATCGGACGGAGGCAACCTGCAAGTGGGGGGGGCCGTTGGCGGTGTGCGTCTGAAGGTGAGGTTGAGTATTCAACTCTGTTATCAACCCACCAGAATATAACAATAATAGAGACGATCTGGTAAGCACGTCAATGAATCCATTCACTGCTGTTGGGCGACACACATTTCCACTGCCGTCTTGCCTGACATTTACTCAGACATGCCGCTGCCTTCAAACTGCCGCAGCCACAGAAATAAACTAAAGCCTGAAACCGGAGCCGTCACAATAGAGCACCCTGTAGTCATGCGATCAGGAGGACCCCGGAAGTTATTTACACAGTAGGAGCGTCTTAGCTATGCGAGGTCGAGGTCAAGCTGGGTTATATCCAAAATGAGAATCATCAGATGAACGTCGGGGATGACACCCACCAAGAGATGCCCAGTACATTTTGCCCAACATGACGCCACCCATTTGTCCATCTGGCGATATCATGCGCCTTAACTTCAATCCTTGTCCCGAGCGAAGCGCAGGTACTTGTTTTGTTGCTGTCTCTGTTGGGTCCAGACTGTCGTCACTGCGTCAGGTATCCGACAGCGCCTCAAACCCCTGCAGCCGTCAAATCACAAGGCCATGCTCAAACTTGGCGGGGAGACCCGCCGATCGCACGGTTAGATATCTGTCCTTGCCAGTGCAACCAGTTCCCCACACCCTATTTTGTGCNACGGACACACGGTCACGCATCTGTTTCTAAGGAGTCACAGCTTAGCATTAATGACTTTGTTACTTCGATTGCACGTCTCTTAGTGATCTGCGATCTGAACAAACTGGTTGTTAATATATCACAAGCGCATTTTCCTAAGGAAAGCAGGCATCAAACTCGGCTCCGCCCGGTTTGTGATTACATCGGAGTCCCTTCAAGACCTAAGCCTTCCTGTTCACAGCTGTTAGCATAGGAAACGCCTCAACCGAAGACAAGAGCACCATACCCAAAGCTGCTCCCCAGTCATATTCTCGGGCAGTGTTTCGGAGCATTTGCGCCATATATCACGACATATCTGAGCCCGGAGTCTTGCTTGGTTCTGCCAATGTTTCCAGTCCCTCCTCACATTTACCTTCTCCAGAGGAGACACCTGGATCGATCCATCACAATGAGACTTAGCCAACTGAGCAACGAGTGAGCCCTTCTCTTTCTCGAGTTTCTCGATCTCGGCGCGGAGCTCGGACGGCAAAGATATTGTGTTGATGGAATTCAATTCGTCTTGCATCTTTTTGTCCTTCTCCTTGAGACTGGGAAGTTGCTCTTGGAGACTTTGAATCTCCTCATCCATAACAGCTACAATGTCAGGCCCATCCTGGTTCAGCTCTTCTTGCAACGCATGATAAACCATTTGTTTTCCTAATTGACAGGCGGTGTCATTTTCCATTCATCACTGGTGAAGTCATGGGAAATAAACTCACCAGCTACTCGACACTCAATTTCCTCTTTTTGGTGTAGTCCTCGTAAAGCTTTCACCGCATAAGCTGTGGTTTGTCTACGTCAATATGCACTCCATAAGAGCCCAGGGAGAACATGCTTTTGGTGACCTTATTATGCAGATTGGTCGAGATATCGATAGCCGAGTAAGGACGACTATCCATCAATGATTCGTTAGTTACGAACACGAAGTCATGGTGAATCATACTTCTGCTTTCCTGCGGTGTTGAGGCCCGGTTAGCTTCCTTGTAGCCCATAGTGGGCTTCAATCCTAGGGATGGAATTGAATACTTACGGAGATAGTCAAGAATCAATGCGGACCCCTCGGAGGCAGCTCAATGGATATCATCAGCCTTCTCACAAGCCATCTACTGTATAACTATCAGATCCAGGAAAGCCTCACCATCTTTTGTTGATTTATCAGATCTTCCTTTCATCTGTGCCATTATAGATGACAGGGCGTTCAGCGAAGAACCAGACTAAAGGATTTTGGGATGGGAGTACAAGGAATGGCTTGAATAAGACGAGGCAAATCGAATAGGAGGGGTCCGGTACCTACTGAGAAGAGTTCACTTAAGACTCATCACGTGAAGAAGAGCCATTGGGGCTTAGGCTGTTCAAAAAGAATATACTGGATCTATGTAAAATTGGTGCAATCAAAAGTGGAATAAGAGGCTGAAAACCGAAAACTGCAGATAAAAAAGGCGTGCTATAGGTATTCTCTTCACCCCTGTCAGAAAAGGCATCCATTGATGATAACTGTATTACGAGAGACGATGCGGCCAGGTCCATTAATTCCCAATTTTTACAAGAAATGAATCAGTATGAATGTAAATGCAGATAACTTTCGGGTATCACATGACAATCTACAACGGAGTTAGTAGAAATTGACGAGCGTAGAAGGCGATAACTTACGCAATCGTTTTCTTTCGGTGCTTGGGGAACGCCCATCTCCTCGAAAGTCTTCGGGCCTTTGCCGGGTTGGGCTCCTTGTTTTGAGGGCTTCTGGCCTGCAGGGGCCGATGAAGGTGTGGGCCCGGGTTTCGGTGTCCCCGAGGGTGATTGCATTGACTCGGCGCGCGGGGGAAAGTTTGCAGAAGAGGGGGAAGGCCGCGGAGAAGGCATCGCACCAGGATGGCCGGGAACAGGTGTTCTCGCGGGCTTCCGGTCTGGTACATTGTCCAGGCGTTGCGGACGTCTCCGCATATCCTGCCTCGGGGGATCCATAGGCGCCGAATAGCCAATGTCCAGTTTAGGCGCTGCCGACGCAGGGTACGCTTGGCCAGTTGGTGGTGTTGCAGAGCCTGGAGGTCGGTAACCCATTGGGCCCGGTCCATATGAAGCAGCACGATTGTACTGAGCAACGTTAGGCCGAATGTTTGGATTAATTCCGAATGCAGAACTAGGCCGGTTATCAGGTGGATAACCGGGACGGCCCTGAGCCCCCGCGCGGTCGGGATAGGGCGCTGCGGGTGTTGGGTTTGAATCGTTAAGGCTCATTCTCGACGGATCGGGCATCTCCAGATTCTCCGAAACTGGCTGCATTGCATTTGCGTTTGACGCTCCTCGCTGATGATTCCCATAACGTGTGGACTTGATTCGAGCAATCGCAACATTTTCATGGTCCCGGCGTGACAGAGTCTTCGAGCGCGAGATGCTATCGATCCGGCCCGTGGCATCTTTATTTCCGCTAGCTGCAGCTTTAGCATACCAGCTCTTGGCTTCTTTTATATCTACTGGAACAAATATTCCAACTTCGTAGAAGTAACCAAGCGCGAACTCTGCGGTTGGAAGGCCGCTCTGAGCTGCCCGTTGAGCGTACGAGAATGCCAATTCGTCATTTTTTTCGAAAACGCCTTCGTGGCCACAGAGGAACCATTTACTGATAGCCATTTCAGCTTCGGGTTCGCCCTGGCGCGCAGCAAGCGCGTTGTAGTGTAAGGACAATGCGGGGTTGAAATCGCAGCCAAGCTGGCCCAATTCATATGCGGCTCCCATTTTAACTTGCGCCTTGGCGAACCCATGATATGCAGCCTTTTCTATGTTTACGCGGGCGGCGTTGAGATCGAGAGGCAGATAGGTCTCTGGTACATTTACCTGTGGCAGTTCACGCGCTAAAAGCATGCCGTATACCTGGATCAAGAGTCGTTAGTTCAAGGGATGTAGATATGGGGTAATGACAACGTACATAGGCACCTTGAGGGGCATTCTCATCGCACGACTGTGCAGCGAGGTTGATGTATTCGAGGCCGATTCGGTAATCCTGACGTTGGCCATGCTGGCCAAGCAGTATCATCATACCCAAGCGCTAGAACGGATGTATTAGCATGTGTCAAAATTCTGGGGTAGTGGGTGGATGTACATAGTAAGACGCGGAATCGGCGAAAGCGACACCTTTTTCGTAGTGTCTAATGGCCTTTTCGGGCTCCCCAGAGCTTTCAAACTGCATTCCGATGCGATATTCCGCTCTTGCATATCCCTTTTCCGCAGCTCTGGAATAGCAGCGAAAGGCCTCCTTCTTATCCACGCGGAATCCGAACTTGCCGAATTCCAACCACATACCCTTAATAAACTCTGCTTTCGGATGGTATTGCTCAGCCAAAAAGTTGACTATGTTCAATGCGTCATTCCGCAGCTGACGCTCAACCGAGGGGGTCTGGGGGCGTGGAGGCTGGATCACGGATAAGCGAGCCTCGTTCTGTACTGCGACCTCGACGTGGGCGAGCACATCTTGGGCCCAAGCCAGTTGCATTTCTGGATCATTTGAGGACAGCACGGGTACTCGAGCCTTTTCCAAGTTCGCTTCTCGTTGTTCATCGGTGGGAGGCACATTTGGCGGAGGGTTCCGTAAAACTGGAAATGGTGAGAAGTTTGGCGAATCCATCGCGTCATATACAGCCGCGGACTGCTCGTAGTGAGTCGCCTCGTAGCCGGAGTGAAGAGGCTGACCCTGGACAACGGCGGCGGAGGAGGACCGCTCTGGGAAACGCGAACGCTCATACTGGGCTTGCCCGTACTGCATGCGTCCCTGGGGGCTGCGGGCCTGGTGCTCTAACTGGGCGATATTGTCCTGCATATTCTCCGGGACTTCTGGCATGACTCTGCTAGTCGATAAATTAATTTTTTTTTCCAATCAGCAATACATCCCAAAAGGAGCGCTAGTGGGATTTAACATGTGTGGTTGTGCGGTGTGTTTGCGCTGCTGAGGGGCAGGACTTGGGAATCAAGGAGAACGCGGTCGCACCTTTGGGGAGAAGGAGATATGACCTCGGGGTTCGTGGCTGGCATGTACCAATCATCACTGCCTCCCGGATACCAGGTCGCAGAGAGGCCTCCCTGGCCGTGGCCTTGTGGTGGTCGATTCATTGTTCGCGAGAATAAGCCGCGTCGGGACTATGGCGCTTTCTTTGCTTTTCTTCTCCTTTTTTCGCGCCCGCAGATTCCACCCCTGCCAATAGTGTTGCTGGGCTGCCGGAGTCAGACGAGAGCTATTGTTTAGGGTCTTGGAATTGGCGGGTTCATCGCATTCCCGAACAGAAAGGAAGGGATGAGGCGGGAAAAAAAGACCGTGGACGGCTTGGAGAAGCGGATCTCGTAAGGCTCAAGAGAAAAAGACAGAAAAGGGAAAGCTATCTGGAGTTTGCCAGCAACGGGAAGGGATTTGCAGAGTATCCAGTATGGAGGGGAAAGGAGCCAACGTCTCTCGGGAGAGACCCCGCTGAACAAACACCCGAACTGGACGACTGGCTGACCGTGATGGAGCAGCGGAACGGGCTAGTGTTGGGGAGCCCAGAGCAAATATCAATATTCAATAATAAATTAACAGTTTAACAAGTCAATAAAAGACTGGGACAGCAATACAGGCATTTATTAATAGGCAATGCCGAGTTATTGTGATAATCATCAACATCAAGCAGACGGGGGGTCGCTGGGTTTTCTCCCTAATAATACTTCCGCTGGGCTCGGCATCAACTAACAAACAAGAGCTGGGCAGTGGGTAGACTGCTGAGATACTCCGTTAGTGCACTGGATCAGGCTCACTTAATACTCCGTAGTCCGTACGTACGGAGTACTAGTAGTGTCTTACTGTCACCGTCGGTCCACTTGGGGGGGAAAAGGAGAGCGTCGTCTTATTAATAGAAACCTGACCCTGCGCCGCTTGGACTCTCTTCAGTGCCCACAAGTCACAACTCTGAACAAGTGAACTCGCAACCACTCGTGTCCGCTTATTCTTACTCCTCAGACTTCAGCCGTTCAGAGAAGCTATTTTTATCAGGTTTCGCCGCAGCGTGAAGCGTGGCTGGTCGGTCGTGTTGCATTTCTTCCAGAAAACCCACGGAGCCTGTCTTGGCCATTCTCCGACGTAGCTCAGTGCCGGGGACCCCCAAGCCTTCTGTCTATCTAGCGTCAGCTCCTGATTCATGAATAAATTCAGTCTTGACTGGGTGGATAAGTTTTGACTTCTGAGATCTGAATTATCAAGTTGACGAATGCCTTGGACTCTTGGTGACTTGGGCTTCTGACCATTTTCACAGCTTTCAAGGTTAGTGCTCCTTGTTGGAAGTCACTTTATACATCTGGATCTTTCCAACAAAGAATCTGTTGTAATATTAATTAATAATTAATGTTTGGATCTTGTTTTTGGTTTTGGTTTTTTTCCCCTTCCAAGTATATGTATATAGATGCGTGGTTTTGTTTTCTTTTGTCTTTTACGTTTTCTCTCCCTGCCACAGCCGTTGCTAGCATATCAGTTAGCCTGATCTGAAAAATAGTCTTCAACTACTCTGTATAGCAGACGTGAACAACAACAAAATCCTGAGCATGGAGCTTTCAGCAGCCGAGAAGTTCCATCACCCATATTCGCCATACGATATTCAACTCCAATTCATGCAATCTCTGTATACATGTCTTGAGGAAGGTAAAGTCGCTATCTTTGAGTCTCCCACTGGTGAGTTCACAGTTCCAAATTTGACATCTCATAGAAGTGACTGACACGCTCCATCAGGGACTGTAAGTAGTCGTCGCCAAATGTACCTCATGTGTTTGCCCTGCTTCTAACTCGTCAGGGGAAATCTCTGAGTCTGATATGTGGCTCCTTGACGTGGCTTCGCGACCACAAGCGCAAATCGTTCCTTCAAACTGTACAGGGCGTTACATGTAATCAATACTCTACTTGCGTCGCCTAGCACGCTGCTGATCGGAATCTCTAGGTGATGACGATGAGCCCGAATGGATGGTAGAATTCGCAAAGCGCGAAACAAGCCGTGCTATTGCCGAAAAACGGAAAGAATTCGAGCGGCGACTAGCCAAGGTTAGACAAGAAGAAGAGCAACAGAGAACTGCCCTTGGTAACCCAGATGGGCCTAGAAAGCGACAGGTATGGTTGTTGTTTATCGAGGCAGCAAATAGAAATTAAGTTGATTTATGATCTAGAAAACCGGGAATGTGTTGCCAAATGGTGATTGTATTGATGACGACAATCAGTTCGCGCTCGATGACTACGATAGCGATACTGACTTCCCCAGCTCCTCGCTGAAGGAGTCTACTGCCTTCAACGGACTCTCTTCCAGCACACTTGAGCTATTGGAACGCCTTAAAGGGCATGGGTCGAAAGTCCAATCTGAAGAAGGCAACGAGACAGATGACATTAAGATCTTCTACTGCTCGAGAACGCATTCGCAACTTATGCAATTTGCGAACGAGTTAAGGCGTGTTGCATTACCATCGAGTGTGCCTGAAGATTTACAACAGGCTTTTACTGAAGAAGAGCTAGAAGAGCGCATCAAGCACCTCTCACTTGGATCCCGGAAAAACCTTTGTATCAACCCAAAGGTGGCTTCTTTGGGAGATCCAACGGCAATCAATGAGCGTTGCTTGGAATTACAGCAACCTAACACAACAGAACAACAGCGATGTTCATTTCTGCCGCCGAAGGAAGATGAAATGAAAACACTGTCCTTTCGGGACCACGCGCTATCAACCGTGAAAGACATTGAGGATTTGGGCAAACTTGGCAAGAAAATGAATATATGCCCCTACTACGCATCTCGCCCAGTTGTCAGCCAGAGTGAGGTGGGCTTGCTTTTTCAGTTCCATTTGATAGCTGGGGCTAAATTTCAAGGCAGATTATAACCCTTCCGTATCCTCTACTCCTACAACGATCAGCTCGGGAGGCCCTTAATATATCAGTCAAGGGCCATATTATTGTCATCGATGAGGCCCATAATCTTATGGACGCAATATCCAACATCCACTCGGTAACCATTACGCTTTCTCAACTACAAACATCGATCTTCCAATTAACCACATATGCTCGAAAATTCAAGACTCGCCTAAAAGGGAAGAACCGCAGTTATGTCGCTCAGGTGATCCGCTTGATCAGCTCCATTGCGGACCACCTCCAGTCCATTTTAAACAACAAACAGCTCAGCGAAGGCTCTGTTCTCCCATCCGATTTGATGTCAGGGAAGGGCGTTGATCAAATTAACCCGTATAAACTATCGCGGTATTTACAGGAGAGCAAGCTGGCGAGGAAAGTTGACGGTTACGTCGACTTCGCACAAAATAAAGCAGACCAACGAACAAAGAACAAAACTACAGTTCCTGTTCTTTTTCACATACAAAGCTTCCTACTACCGCTAATGAATGTCTCTGCCGAGGGTCGATTATTTTATACCAAGGTCCAAGGGGATATCCAGCTAGATTACATGCTTCTTGATCCGACTAATCACTTTCGTGAAATTGTTGAGAATGCCAGGGCGGTCATACTAGCTGGAGGGACAATGTCTCCTGTAAGAGCTTTGAATTTCTTGTTGTGTAACGGCATTTCTCTAATTTACCCTGCAGATGTCTGACTACCTGAGTCATCTCTTCTCCTACGTTCCGAATGACCGCCTGGATACGTTCAGCTATGGCCATGTCATCCCGTCGGGAAATTTGACCGCGCATAATCTCGCCCTGGGTGTTCAGGGCTCCGAATTTGATTTTACCTATGACAGTCGTGATTCTGAGAAAATGGTATGCTCTCCAAGCCTTCTCATAAGCATACCTGAACCCTAATTGTTGCGCTAGATATTTGACCTCGGTTTAACAATCGCTAGAATCTGCCATGCTATTCCTGACGGCGTTGTTGCGTTCTTTCCCAGCTACGACTATCTAAGCCAGGTTTTAAACATATGGAAAAAACCAATCCCAGATCAGAGAGGTCAATCATTCTACCAGCTTATCAACAAAGAAAAGCCGATTATATACGAATCACGAGAGATGGAAACCACAACAGACGACCTTCTTCTTCACTACGCTAACACCATTGAAAATGGCAAGGGGGCGTTACTCCTGTCCGTAGTTGGCGGGAAGTTGTCTGAGGGTATCAATTTCTCAGACAAACTAGGAAGAGGCGTGTTAATCGTCGGCCTTCCATTTCCTAATATACGCAGCCCAGTTTGGCAAGCTAAAATCAAATATATTGAACAAAAAGCTCACCAGAATCTGTCATCTGACTCTGAAGAAAGTCGGCGGTCATCCGCCAAAGCCGCTGGTAGGGATTTCTATGAGAATGCTTGTATGCGGGCCGTGAACCAATGCGTTGGCCGCGCCATCAGACACCGCAATGATTATGCCGCCATCGTCCTTATTGATAAGCGATATGGGAGATCAAACATACAGTCCAAACTACCTGGCTGGATTCAACAAAGTTTGAAAAAAGACTCCGCTAATTTGCCAGCGAGGGCAACCTTGGGAGCCCTTGCTCAATTTTTCCACAACAAAACTTGAGGAAGTAAAGAGAACATTATGATATAATTAATTCACCATTATCGCTGCATTCAGGAAATTCCCCAGACGGCCTCTTTATTTAAACCTAAATTCATCGGCGGGCGGATGGGATTAGTCACGTGGTTTTGTTGTGCCAAGATATTCTAGGGCTCACCCTTTTTTAGGGCAAACAAGCGGGTTAGCGCACACTCTAACCAGCCTTGAATTCAACCTCCGAGCCAGAAGACTCCGATCGCATCCCCATCGCCAACACTTGTCGAACACAGCAACCTCGACAAGATGCCTACCCGTCTCACTAAGACAAGAAAGAGGTGCGTCGCAAACTCTCTATTCCCTTTCTCCCACTCGAATTGGTCCGACGAAATGTGCCCTGCGGAAGGAATCTAGGAGAATTGGCGACCAGCCACGGCCGAAATCACCAGCACTATGAAGCGGAATGGATAAGAGACTGACACATATCGTTTTTTTTCTAGCCGCGGTCATGTTTCCGCCGGTTACGGTCGTATCGGAAAGCACCGTAAGCATCCCGGTGGTCGTGGTATGGCCGGTGGTCAACACCACCACCGCACCAACCTCGACAAGTACCACCCCGGTTACTTCGGTAAGGTCGGTATGAGGTACTTCCACAAGACCCAGCAGCAGTTCTGGAAGCCGACAATCAACCTCGACAAGGTACGTTACGAATTTCCACATGCGGATTGAAGATATTAGAAAAACCTGTCGCAATCTGGAAGAGGCATATGTCGGACTACGTTCGAAGTGATGGAACCTTAGACAGAGGCCTACGGAATATGAAATTGGGTTTTTTTTCGGGGCTGACAGTTTTTGTTTTATAGCTGTGGTCCCTGGTCCCTGCTGAGCAGCGTGACGCCTACGTGAGCGGCAAGAAGACCGACACTGCCCCCGTCATCGATCTCCTTTCTCTCGGCTACTCCAAGGTCCTCGGCAAGGGCCGTCTCCCTGAAGTCCCTATCGTTGTGCGTGCTCGCTACGTCAGCCGTGATGCTGAGCAGAAGATTAAGGAGGCTGGTGGCGTTATTGAGCTGGTTGCTTAGATGAACGGTGAAGGGGAACGTTTTTCTTTGTCTTGGAGGCGCAACGCAAAAGCTGGAGCAGGTGCTGCGCTTATAATGGGCCGGCGTAAAATAGACGGGCGTCAGAAGAGACCTCGACTATGGGAGCCGCGGATCGAACTTAGTGGATCCGTGTATCTACAAAACAAGGGTTCAGTTTTTCTTCTTTGTGTTTGTGATGAGCATAGTTGGCCTCCGGACGCCCTTAACGATCACATTTAAACAATAAAATACCATAAGGAGGAATGCCTTTTCCCCGCGGCGACTGTCTCTTCGCCATGTTTAGGCTTTGCGAACTGTGACCAAAAGCGTAGACTCGGGCTCGACGCAAAGAAGCCTAACTGTATGCATAGCAGGTCGAATGGGATAACCAGGATATTTCTATCTCAGGTATAGTTTATTTGTTTTTTTCCAGGGAGACGCGGAAACCTGAACATTCTCAATAAATAAGCAGCTACTACTGAAAGTATCATAGCATTTGATGTAATTGCGTATCCCAATCCATTCCTCGACCGGGAGGATGATTTATCCTCGGCAGAAACATCAAAAAGCTCGGTCCAGCATCCGCCCTATCGCGACCCCAAGTCTCCAACTATAAAGATGGCCGGTAAGTTGCAATCCACTACAACATCAACCGCTCCCCATTGATCATAAGCATTTAATTTCTTTTGTCTATTTGGATATCCACCGCGTCAAGGACCGAGTAAAGGACAATGACAGATCCGCTGAAAACGTTAGAAGCCGAACCCCGCTATCGCGAGACCAACATCTCACGAAAGAATTTCCCCGTCGCCGGGATCCAAACGGCTGTGTTTGGACTTGATGAACTTCCACCCCAGGCGTCAGGGATTGCATGTCTCTGGCTTTTACACCCGCGACTTGCGACTCAAGAACGCATGGTCCCCATTGCTACCGCCGTCATCAAGGACTGGAACAAGCGGATCCAAGATGGTCAAACGGGCTCTGGCAAGCCGGTCAAAGGGTTGATTGCAGTGGCCTTTGATCAGAGAAATCACGGCACAAGATTGGTTGACCCCCTTTGCAACGAAGCTTGGAGGCAGGGGAACCCGCGACATGCCCAGGATATGTTTTCCGTCTTCCGTGAGTTGTTCTCTGATGTCCTTGGCTTCAACCTAAACAATACATCTACGGATAAGAACTAATGAAGCGAATTAGAGGGCACTGCGCGAGATACCTCCTTATTGATTGACTATCTTCCGGCATTTGTTTTCCCTAAATCGGACCGTCAAATCACCGAGAATCTTGTCCTGGGCGTCTCTCTTGGCGGGCATGCAGCCTGGAGCTGTATCCTGCACGAACCTCGCATTACCGCTGGCGTTGTAATCATTGGCTGCCCTGACTACGCAAACGTTATGGCCGATCGAGCTCGCCTCTCCAAACTCCCGTCATACACAAGCACAACCCCACCTGGCGCACAGTTCCTAGAATCAGAAGACTTTCCAACCACCCTCTTAGAAACTGTCCGCAAATGGGACCCTGCCGGTTTACTTCTATCCCATTTAAATCTTGGCCCGGAAGCGGAGCCTATTCGCGGCGCTCCGATCCCAGAACCGACGGAGGCCCAGAAAACAGCACTGCGGCCACTTTTAACGCGCTGTTTAGCAGGGAAGAAGATCCTCAATCTATCCGGAGGTGTAGACAAGCTGGTACCGTACAGTAAAGGAGAAACGTTTTTGACTTGGCTTAAACTGGCGGTTGGGCCTAATGGCTGGTTCGCCGATGGAGCTGTTACCCTTGAGGATATCATTGACCAGAACGCGGGGCACGAGGTTACATCGAAGATGGTTGATGAGGCCGTTAGATTCATTGGGGATGTGATTGCTTCTGGCAAAGATAAGTTGGAGGCATCCGTGAGGTCGTCTAAAATCTAGGTACCAACTAGATGAGAAGCCAACGTCATAGCTATTACCTATATATATTTATATATATATAATTATTGGCAGGAGATTCCCAACTGAATATGACTGGAACGAGAGTAGGAATAGAACAAGAAGACCAGTTGAAGATGCCCCGTAATTAATCAATTCACCTAATTGTATCTGTTTAGCAGGTCATGATATCAATTCTCTTATCCAGAGCAACAGGTTCCTGTATTTTCGCCGATAGTTGGCCATAAATGTTGGAAAAATTGAATGCCCCTTTCCGCGGGCGACGCACCATGGACCAACGGCGCAGCGTTCAAATTGATGGGGCCAGCTCCACTGCGGCTCGGCATCGTTGTTCCCTCCATGGTTGTTTGTCCTCCGGAGTCCGGACCTCCAGACCATCCTCCGCCCTGAGTGAGTTTCTCAACCAGATTTTTGAACAGCTGATTTTGAGGTTGTTTACTCGAATTCACACGACCACGACTAAGAATTATGTGTGGACTGCCAGCCGCGTTTTGACGACTCTCAACTCGACGGGCTTTCCTTTGACCCGCTGCCTCCTGCAACGACCTGAGCTGGCCCTCCTTACTCTGCACAAGCTGTCATGGCCGATGCTCCGACGAATGTTTCGGAGGCGAGGGTAGCCGAGCCTAATTCTGATCGATTCTATACGAAACAGGCGCAGCAGATGCCGACGTCTCATGCCCCGAAACTATCTTCCCCGTTTCCGTCGCCGACCGAAACCAAGCACAATACGACAGAAGAGCAAGCTAGCAACGGTGGGATCATATATGATGAGGAGAACTCTTACTTCAGCAAAGGGAAATCCCACGCTGGTGCTGTAAGCGGGGTCTCAGAACCGTTGGATGCAGCAACCCACACTACGTTAAGCCTTCGACGACCGAACGAATCTGTTGAGAGTGCCAATAGACAAGGTATCAACCAAAGGACACCGAATTCGGTTCCGGCCTCCATTGCATCACCCCCCCGTGCAAGTGTACAATTCTCGCGGCAGAATTCTGAAATAGAGCCTTCCGTGGAGAACTCGCATTCTCGACCTCCTTCCGTCGCAGGCGACGATACCGACCCAGGGCGAGGGAGACAATCACTTTTTACCAAGTTGAAAGCATTTGCTGCCACCCCGACGTTTACGTCCCACGCCCGCTCGTCCAGTAATGCAACAATTGGGGACGCTCGCTTTGCCAATCATGATTTGTCCACCCCCGGGTCCGAAAGGGGGGAGTTCCGTTTCCCTAATACGCTAGAGGAAGAAGGGAGCGATATAGATGCCGACGCGGAAGAAAGCGCAGGTGAGCAGCGACCGCGTGAACCACGAAAGAAGCGACGATTTCGCCGAGGGCAGGAGAATGACTCTGCACCACAAACCGAGCCAAACACGCCAAAAGCGAGCCGGCCGTCGTTCAATCTACATGGATCATTTGCACCGTTTGAGAACTACCGACCTAGCTTCTTTCAACGGAGAGAGAGTGCGAATGATCTACACCAGCAGCGCGAAGGTGTCTCCGAAGACGAGGGCCGCGACCGTCTAAGTAGGGATGCTGCGTGGAGACGGCGAAGCACCTGGCTTATGAACTCGCGTGGCTTAACGTATGGTGGCCGGCAGCCAGAAAACCAGACAAACCAGGAAGATAAACGACAAAGCAGCCTTCGACGTATAACTGGCTTAGGAGGCCCGTCAGAAACCGGGGAAGGGCTGGCCCCGCCCTGGAGGCGTCACCGGCCTGAACGTGGCTCAAGCTTGAGTGCCCAAAAATGGCGACAGATCAAGGCCGGGTTAAAGCTTATCGGACAACGCGGGCGCAGGGTTGATAACACTGTTGACCATGCGAAATCAGCAGAATTGCTGGCAGAGCTGGCCTCCGGTATTCCGGCTGCCTTGCTTCTAGCTAGTATGTTTCAACGAGATGAGCATGGAAGCAAGCGTATTCCTATTCTTCTCGAACAGCTCAAAGTTCGGGTTACAGATAGTAAAATCGACTCTCACTCCGGAGACCGTCACCTCGTCTTTCGAATCGAGTTAGAATACGGCAGCGGCATGACACGCATGAAATGGATTATACATCGAACGCTGCGTGACTTTGCGAATTTGCATTTGAAATATAAGCTCCATTTCGGGACGCAGAAGTACATCCAATTACGGAACACTGAAAGTGGCCAAAGCCTGCCACGTTTCCCGCGGAGTGCGTTTCCATATCTACGAGGCGTTCGCGGGTTGGAGAGCGAGGGAGAAGAAGAGGAGGATGAGGGTGGCTATGAAACCGCCGCTGATGCCACGAGTGGAAATGAGAGACCTGGAAGAAAGCAGCACCATCAATCCCATGGGCGGCGGCGATCTTCAGTTGGAATAACTCGAAGAATGTCAAGTTTAACGGGAGCCGAGGGAGATGCTGGAGCAGTAGCTGCCGGGGAGGGCGGACCGTCATCGACCAAGAGGGATACTTACCCGGAGAGACAGCGGAAGAAGTTGGAAGGCTATCTTCAGAAGCTGATTCGTTTCTTGATTTTCAAGCCTGATAGTAACCGTTTGTGCAAGTTCCTAGAACTCTCTGCCTTGGGAGTCCGTCTTGCAGCCGAGGGCAGTTACCACGGCAAGGAAGGGTACCTCATGATTCAATCATCCAAGGGGCTCGATTTTCGACGAGCCTTCACTCCGGGGATGGTAAAGCGGCGGCATTCCCCTAAATGGTTCCTCGTCCGGCACAGTTATGTTGTCTGTGTTGACTCACCTGAAGAAATGAATATTTACGATGTGTTCTTGGTAGACCCCTTCTTCAAACTCCAATCCCAGAAGGTCGGCCTTCGACATCAGAAAGCAAAAGAACTTGCGAAATCTGCGAAAGAATCAGCAAGACACCCGCAACACCATACTCTGAGACTCGAGAATTCTGAGCGCAAACTTAGACTGCTGGCAAGGAACGAGCGCCAACTACACCAATTCGAGGATTCTATCAAATTTATGGTCGACAGTACTCCATGGGGAAAGCCGAACCGTTTCGATAGCTTCGCTCCAGTCCGCCAACGCTGTTTCGCTCAATGGCTGGTTGACGGGCGTGATCATATGTGGGTTGTATCCCGAGCGATTAACCAAGCCAAGGATGTCATTTATATTCATGACTGGTGGCTCAGTCCCGAATTGTATATGCGGCGACCAGCTGCTATTAGCCAGAAATGGCGTCTTGATCGCCTTCTTCAGCGGAAGGCCCGCGAGGGTGTGAAGATTTTTGTCATCATGTATCGCAATATCAACTCCGCCATTCCAATCGACTCGGAATACTCTAAGTTTTCCCTGCTTGATCTGCATCCGAACATTTTTGTCCAACGCTCCCCCAACCAATTCCGGCAGAATACCTTTTTCTGGGCGCACCACGAAAAGCTTTGTCTCATTGACCACACCCTGGCTTTCGTTGGAGGAATTGATTTGTGTTTTGGACGATGGGACACACCGCAACACCTTCTGACTGACGATAAACCAACGGGCTTTGAGGCTCTTGGTGGTCATAAAGATACAGATAACAGCCAACTCTGGCCCGGCAAGGACTACTCGAATCCTCGGATACAGGACTTCTACGACTTGGACAAACCCTACGAGGAAATGTATGATCGCAATATTGTACCAAGGATGCCATGGCATGATATTTCCATGCATGTGGTTGGCCAACCAGCGAGGGACCTTACCCGACACTTTGTCCAACGTTGGAACTATATCCTGCGACAACGAAAACCAACACGTCCGACCCCATTTCTATTGCCTCCGCCGGATTTTGAGGCTGCGGATCTGGAAGCGCTTGGTCTTGACGGAACCTGCGAGGTCCAGATCTTGCGCTCCAGTAGTGTATGGTCTACGGGAACTCCAGAGGTCACGGAGCACAGCATCATGAACGCTTATGTGAAGCTGATCGAAGAATCGGAGCATTTTGTTTATATCGAAAACCAGTTTTTTGTCAGTACTTGCGAGATTGATGGCCGGAAGATTGAGAACTTGATTGGTGATGCACTAGTAGAGCGGATCATCAGAGCTGCAAAGAATAAGGAGGCGTGGCGTGCAGTCATTGTCATTCCGCTGATACCAGGTTTTCAAAATACTGTGGATAGTGAGGGCGGAACAAGTGTTCGTTTGATCATGATGTGCCAGTACCGCAGTATCTGCCGGGGAGAGACGTCCATTTTTGGGCGACTGCGTGCTCTAGGGATCGAGCCGGAGGATTATATTCAGTTCTTCAGTCTCCGGGCCTGGGGGAAGATCGGTCCTCAGAAACAGCTTGTCACGGAGCAACTATACATTCATGCCAAGTGTATGATTGTGGACGATCGAGCAGCCATCATTGGGTCCGCAAATATCAACGAGAGGTCTATGCTGGGGTCGCGAGACTCAGAGGTTGCTTCGGTAGTGCGTGATACGGACATGATATGGTCCACCATGAATGGTCGGCCTTATCTTGTTGGGCGATTTCCGCACACACTTCGCATGCGTCTTATGAGAGAACATCTTGGGATTGATGTCGATGAGTTAATGGAGCATTCATTAGCTACAGAGGAAGAATTGCGAAAGATCCAGATCGATGAAGAGGAGCCCAAGCCGCTTCGAAAGACTAAGCTTGATTCTGAGTCTCTAATGTTAGAGAAACAAGATGAAAGAGATATGATCGAGCGCCGCCATCGCATTCAGGATGAGTTCTTATCTCGTTCTGAGGACCTACACAGCTTTAATCACGACGTCGACTGGGAGCAGGGTAACAACCCGAATCTCAAGTCGAACAGAAAGCTCACAACGGACACGAGGGTAATTTCTAACAATGACCATAGGAAAGACGTGGAGGGACTCGGCACCGACAATCTTCGCGTTGCGGAGGAAAATGGGCTAGGAAACTCGCGCGATTCAGAGATTTTCAATAACAGGCGAGAAGTGTTAGTTTCCCCTATTGCTAGCGAAGGCAAGGGCACCGTTCAGCGACCAAATCCTCCGCCACGAAAACACTCGCAACAGAATAATAGCCCCGCCAGCCAAGACCCAACTGCAACGCAACCTACCATAGCGCCAGAAGATCGTGGTACCGCTCCAGTCGTCCAAGGAATGCCGGTCCAGAACCCATCCCTGGTGATTCCGCAAGACGGTAGCTCACCCTCGGCAATACCTAAGGAGAAAATCGATACATTGAAGTTCTCGTCGCCGGTTTTGTCCCCTCTTGGTCCAGATGTGAAGCATATCTTCGTTGACAAAGACTGCATGAGGGACCCCGTGGTCGATGTGTTCTACTTGGATACTTGGCAAGCTGTGGCGGAAAAGAATACTAAAATTTTCCGAAACGTTTTTCGTTGTATGCCTGATAGTGAAGTCAGATCTTGGAAAGAATACAAGGAGTATACTGCATATGGGGAGCGATTTGCAGAGATGCAAAGCCACCACACCGCCAAGGCTTTCAACCCGAATCATCAACGACAGACAGGACCCCCCGGTACAGGTACCACCTGGCCAAACCAACTTAAGCCGAACATCCCATTGGCTTTACACCGCACGGGGAGCCACTCTACGGAACAGAAGAGCCAGGCCCCTACAGACGAGAAATCAGACAGACCAAATTCAGACGATCGACGACAGTCAGATCTGGTCAATCATGAAACCGCATCACCATTGAACGAAAAGGCTACTTTGAAGCCGACTGACGTGTTTGGAACCGGCACTGATCGGCATGAAGACAACATCTCGTCTGGAGATGATCTCGAAAGACAACGTTCAGAGGCGCCCCAAATCGACTATTCGGAAGCATTGAATCGGAATGCCACCAATCACTCGCGACGTCGTAGACGCAGGGCCACAACACTTGGGTCAAAGAGGGATTTCATGACCGACGAAGTAATGGACAAACAAAGAGCTGAAGATCTCCTCAATCAGGTTCAGGGGCATCTCATCCTCTGGCCATATGATTGGTATGTTCTACCGCTTTTCTTATCCCATCTGGAGTAGCAAACTAACAGTCTCAGGCTCGAGAAAGAAGAACAGGGTGGGAACTGGCTTTACACCCTCGACCAAATCTCTCCTCTGGAAATTTAGTAAGTTAAGCAGTACCGAGATAGCTTTGATGCATTGACTAACACCGAAATTAGCAACTAATATACTATTCATCGAAAATTCCCGTTCGCTACCTGTATAACCTGCTAGCTCTTGCTTCCTAGACACAGCACTTTTCATATGTCGTTATTAATTTCGTTTGAATATTGGAGCGATTCTCGCAACCCTGTGTCTTTCTCCACCGTTGGCACTATTGTTTGTATAACTGTTTCCACATACGCAGGCGTGACTGTGGCCGTGACTCATTTGTACCGTCATGGCAAGCGGGCGTTTTCTTTCTCTTTCCCATACAGACGCATCACTAGTTTCCTCGGCGAGCACTCAGCCTTATACTCATTTTAGAAAAAGAACGAATTTTGAAGACATAATTCAAATACATCCCATCTAGTTTATATATGATATTAGACATTCGTTGTATAATTGAGGACATAGAGTGGAGCATGAAGGAAAGAAACTGCTTTGGGAGAACCCGATGAGTTGAATCTGGCCATCCGGCATACCAACCGACATGCAATAAGTACGTAGGCATTAAGAAAGAGACAAAACAAGAAAGTGTTCTGCCGAGCTTTCCTTCAGAATCCGAATCGAGGCCATCTCTCCTCATTTTTAGAAGAGTAGGGTCTACCAACGAAAGTTCTATAGTACGTATTTGGAGTTGAGTTATGTTTTGTTTGAAGCCGTGCTAGCCGCGAGTATAGAAGCCCTCCGTGATTCGAACCCCTCAAAATTCACGTGTAGAACCTTATCCAGGATACTCGTTTTCTGTGTAAGATGATGAGCCGGGTTCCAGTTCTTTAGGGCCAATTCTAGGTTTTCATGTGTGGTCGCCAAAACATGTTGTAGATATGGTGTTCGAGACTGGACGTGACCGAGGTTTTGCATGTAATTCGTTGGATTCTGCAATAATAAGCCCGTATTAATAAATCTGCTACGCTTTTTCTTGGTGTATTTCTTGGATCTGATGAGTGAGCGTTGCCCGAGAAGGTAAGGTGGGCGGTCTTTAGGTTCGTTCGCGTGCCATGCTTCTTCCACCGAGCGGGCGTTGAAGAAGCCAGGGGGTTCGACTGTAACACCAGTTGTCAAAAGGTCTATTTCTGTACCGAAAAGGTGCAAGAACGCGAGAAATGATTCACCGCAACTGGCACTACTGCGAAAGCGACCATCGTTCATTTTGAGGAAAGTCGCGATGAGCATTTGTAGGCCCTCGCGGCTTATCGAGCTCCTGCGGCTACCAAAAACTCCCGCGGTAGTTAGGATCAATTGTGTGGCCGTGTATAGGCAACGGAGGTCCGGGTATTGCGAGTGGAAATATCGGATGCGTTCAAGGTACGCGGGCTCAACATCGGCGCAGTGCAAGCGGAACGAGAGTCCGGTGGGCTTGTGGATGACCACATGTGTGACTGGCGAGCCAAGAGTGCGTCGTAGTTCGTATTTAGGACTTTTACCAAGAGCGCGCCAGGCAACCTTAAGAAACCTGGCATAGTCGCGAAGCCTCTCGTGTCGATCCGCACCTGGAACTGAGATCATGAGTTTTAAATCAGAATGGCTCATCTCGAACCCCGTGCGTATAATGCTGGGTAGCGTATAGTGTGCCGGGTTTGAAATGATGTCGGTGATATCAGACGTAACCTGATCCGCCACCTCTACTTCTTGTATGGTCGGAGTCAAGTACTTTTCAAGTGCTCGAAGCTCCGCATCAAGCTGCGAGACGCCGCTCAAAAAACGCTGATTTGGGTCCAGTTGAAAAAGCCATGGACGTTGTTTTGCTTGCCCTTTCCCCAACTTCAATCTCATTGGCGAATGAAAGGGTAGAGCCGTGAGCCGTTCCTGATCGGTTGAACCATGCGGTTTTTCATTATTTTGGGATGTAGGCGATTGTATAGCTGTCGCCGATAGTTGGCTTTGCGATTTGCGCCGGACTGGTGACTGGAACGGCACTGATTTGGGCTGATTATCTCGGGAAGCAAGGTGAGACCGTTTGTGTGAATCAGGTCCAGAAACGACCTTGCGTACCAAACATGCACGGTTTACCGATCGGTGCTCTTCGAGGGTTTTCTCAAGACTGTTTTCGAAGACCATGGGATCTTTCGCTTGAGCGGAGACATGGTGGAAGCTCCGGCGGAGAACTGTAGGTGAGGGTATAAGGCGATTGACTATGCGAAAGCGCATTGCTCTGCAATTGTATTCCGCGCGGTCAAGAATGGCATCGGCTCCGACACATCGTCAACTTTATCGAGCAAGTGGTTTCATGAGGTGTATGGAATTGGGCGCAGTTTAAAAAACGGTCCGCGATATCACGTGCGCCAGACGCTCCCACCGGAGACGGCTTGGGGCCTTGGTGCCTTGGTAGCGAGGCCAATTAAAGTATCTCCGCATGCGACCCGGCATGGACTACGACAAGGGTGCACATGATTGTGGCAGCCCTAAGGCATTAGGTGACATTTTCGCAATTTAAAATGAGCCTAAATATAGCCATGTACTCGGTGCTCGCAGCCTAGTCTAGGTAAAGCCAAAGTACTGCAAGCTCATGGTTCGTGGTCGACTGAAAAACGTGTCCAGGGCAGGCGAGCATGAATGACGTCGCCCTTCCTCCACGCGGCGTCCCAGGTTCTGGATTCTTCTCTCCCGAATTCCAGAATAGCGTCTCGGCATCACCGTCTTTCACCGTCATCCATTATTACTTGGCTGCTTTGGCTTCTTTCCACACCGGTGTTCTCTCGGGATAATGGATTCTCTGTGATTATTCAATTCTAGAGCTCTGCATGCTGTGTCTCCCTGGGTGACTTGAAATTCACCAGCGTCGGTGCGCTTCCTTTGCGTCGATCACCCGTTGACTACCTCGACCCTTCTTCTCTTTGTCAATTCCTGTTTGCCTCGAGAGCCACGAGGAGGCGGATATCAGGCATAGGACTCGTGCATATATAACATTATCCTCTCTGGCTGCGAAACAGCTCTCGACTTCTCAAGTTTCTCAATCGCTTCGTTTAACCAATCTTTCTCACCGCCTCGTTGCCCCTCCGATAACCTTCGTGCCCCTCCTCCGAATTCGTGTACAGAGTACTCGTCGCTTTTACATTGACCTTTACCCATACTTTAATGGCATAGCCCGGAAGCTATTTAGCTCTACCATCACTTACTTGGGGCAAGAACGCCCGAACAAAGATTCGCTCAAGCAGGGATACCAAGTGAGCGGAAGGCCGATGCTCGTTATCATCTTTAAGAAGAGCTAACCCTATTTAGCCTTCATCCACCCTCGCATATCCACTATCGAAAGTGTTACAGTTTGTTTGCCTGTGATGCCGTTAAAACCAACCGTCTCAAATCCCAATGGGAGGCCCGGAGAAGTTCGATTTGATTCATTTTCAGATGCATCATCCCCAAATATACCGGGGCCGTCTGCCTCTGCTCCGGATACCGCTGGGCCAGACACTCCGTCTAACGCAGTTAACGATGCGAAATCGGGGAGTGAACTGCTGCGTCGACTGAGCTTAAAGGAAGTACTCACAATGCGAGCAACCGACTTCCAGCAACAATACTCGAGTTTAAGCCTTACTGGTAGGATTATTAGTGTTGCTTTCTGCATCCCACACAAGCTTTACTTGCGAGCAGGCGAAGACTGGGTATGATTTGTTCTTTATTCCCAGGTCGTTGAAGAATGGAGACAAATGCTAATCAATTTATGGCTGTAGGAACTGAAACCTCGCCCTGGATCTTCTGCCTTGTTTGATTCATTTGCATACTTGGCTTCTGATAAGTCGGGTTGGGCGCATACACTCGTTGGATGGACCGGAGAAGTAGAGCCTCTGCACAAGGAAAGCGCTCATTTGCAGCCAAATCGTCCCAATAACGGCACACAATTGCCCGGCGCACTTGACAACGCTTCGCGAGCTCCCAATAAATGGTCAACCCCAATGTCCCTTGATGCGAGCAAGCTGCAATTTAATAATGCTGCGGCGGAGTCCTTCACAGTGAATACAAGCGATCGAGAACGACTAGAAAAACAGCTGAGTTCAACCCGCCATGGCAAGATCGCTCCTGTCTGGCTGTCAGATGAATCTGAAGTACCGGAGGATTTGGTTCATCTGGAGGATCAGAGCAGATGGAGACGCTACGCAGAGAAAGAACTCTATGCCCTCTTACACTATAAACAGCATGGTCCCACAGACGGTAGATTCGAGCGGGACTCGTGGGCGGATTATGTGAAAATGAATCGACTGTTTGCGGATCGTATAATACGGGAATACAAAGAGGGCGATATCGTTTGGATCCACGACTATCATCTATTTCTACTCCCGAGTATTCTACGACAGCACATACCGAACGTTTACATTGGTTTCTACTTGCACTCCCCGTTCCCGAGCAGCGAATTTATGCGGTGTCTAGCCAAACGGAAAGAAATACTCACCGGCGTACTTGGCGCAAACATGATTGGCTTCCAAACATTCTCTTACTCTCGGCACTTCTCGTCCTGCTGTACTCGGGTTTTAGGGTTTGAGTCCAACTCGGCTGGCGTTGATGCTTATGGTGCCCATGTGGCTGTGGATGTCTTCCCCATTGGTATCGATGCGGGGACAATACAGAAGGCTGCATTTGAGAGTATAGACACCGAAAATGCAGTAGCAGGGCTACGCAAGCTATACGCTGGTGTGAAAATCATTGTCGGTCGCGATCGCCTAGATAGTGCCCGTGGTGTCGCCCAAAAGCTCCAAGCATTTGAGACGTTTCTTGAACGCTTCCCTGAATGGCGTGACAAGGTTGTGCTCATCCAAGTCACCAGTCCAACTAGTGTCGAGGAAGAGAAAGAGGAGCATAAGATTGCGAGCCGAATCTCAAATTTGGTCGATACAATTAACGGCCGTTTTGGATCGTTGAGCTTCTCTCCGGTTAAGTACTATCCTCAATATCTCTCCCCACATGAATACTTTGCATTGTTGCGGGTGGCCGATGTCGGATTGATTACGACAGTTCGTGATGGCATGAATACAACGAGCCTGGAGTACATTATTTGCCAGCAGGATGGCCACAGCCCTCTCATTTTATCCGAATTTTCCGGAACGGCTGGGGCATTATCTAGCGCGATTCACATAAACCCCTGGGACACTATCGGGGTCGCAGATGCAATAAACAGAGCCCTGACAGTGCCTGCTGCTGAGAAAAAGGAACAGCATTCAAAACTCTACAAACATGTCACAACAAATACAGTTTCAGCCTGGTCTAATCAGTTTATCTCTCGTCTACTCACAAATCTTTCTTCCTTCGATCAATCCGTGGCAACCCCAGCTCTCGATAGGGCTAAACTTTTGAAGCAATATCGCAAAGCTCGAAAGAGGCTGTTCATGTTTGACTATGATGGCACCCTTACACCGATTGTGAAGGATCCCCAATCTGCTATACCGTCAGATCGTGTTCTGCGGACCCTCAAAAGTCTGGCGGCGGATCCCCGAAATGCCGTGTGGATTATCAGCGGGCGCGACCAGGCGTTTCTAGATGAATGGATGGGCCATATCCCTGAATTGGGACTAAGTGCAGAGCATGGCTGCTTCATCCGAATGCCACGATCAGATATCTGGCAGAACCTAGCGGAGACAACTGACATGGGTTGGCAGAGGGAAGTAATGGAGATATATCAACACTTCACGGAGCGTACTCAGGGGTCATTTATTGAGAGGAAGAAAGTCGCTTTGACCTGGCACTACCGACGGGCGGACCCTGAATATGGTGCGTTCCAGGCGCGAGAATGTCGGAAGCAGCTGGAGGAGCACGTATCCAAAACTTGGGACGTTGAAGTAATGGCTGGAAAGGCCAACCTCGAGGTTCGACCGAGATTTGTAAACAAGGGTTTCATTGCGACACGGTTAGTGGAAGCATATGAGAATGGGAAAATACCAGAGTTTATCTTGTGTTCTGGCGATGATTTTACAGACGAAGGTATGCCGTCTTTCGCTTACGCGCTGCCCAGTGAGGGCGTCACAGTTAATTGTTGCTAATACATCTCAGACATGTTCCGTGCTTTGAAGAAGTTTGAACTACCATCGCATCACGTTTACACAGTCACCGTTGGCGCAAGTTCGAAACAGACTGAAGCGGGTTGGCATCTCCTTGAACCCAGTGATGTTATTGAAACCGTTACCATACTCAATAGCAGCTCTTCCGGCCAGGAATATTAAAAGTCCTGCACGACATATAGACCCGCGTGGTTCAGGTTTAAAACGATGAATATTTTAAACGCGTTGCAGCAGAAGATTGGCCTCTTTTTTTTTTTTTCCTTATTTTGCCCCTTTGTTTTCCCCGGGCCACACATATATACATCTACAAGAGGGTATAGAATTGTCTGCATATTTAGACAAATAGACAAATTTTAATCTGACTTTTGCATACCTATCTTCTGTAAGCAGGAGGCCACGTGGTTATGCTTGTGTCGGAGAATTTTCCCACGCTGTCGAATCTTCGTGCATCTTCAACATTATTGCTGCTTCTGAGTAGTATTTATCCATTGAGCCTTGTTTCCCAGTTTATCCTTCTTGGCTCCTGCCCATGAGGAAAGCGAGAGAGGACACTTGGATCAAGTGGGGACGGTGTGAATTAGCGATTTGACTTCTTTGACCCCGGCTAGGCCCCGGCTAGGCCCCTCTCGCAAATGAGAAAGGAGGAATTTCAAGCACTGCTCCAGCTTTCAGTTCAGCAATTACGAGCGGCAAAAATGTACTGTAGACTCCTCGTCCTCGAGCAGCATCGGAGAATCTTCAGTGAGCTTGTGACTGCCCCTGGTGACTGAACTCAACGTTACGAGTATGGAGCTGGCCCAAGCTCATTTGCGGAATTCTCATCCCAGCGGTGCCGGCGTACCGAGTGGTAGTATACTCAGGGCGTATGGGCTCGCTTCGGTCTTCTGTGCGAGCAATATGACTCTCTGTCCCCTTTGAGAAATTTTTGTCTTCCACGCCCCGCACTCTCCGCCCTCAAAATTCGGGAGAAAGAAGGCTTTTCCGCAAGTCCCACCGGCTCTCTTCGCATCGATGACAAACCTGGATGGATGAAGGGAAGCGCCCGTAAATCTCGTTTCGGGCTTCTGAGTCACTCGTCGCCTTGTCTCTGCTTGCCTCCTTAAGAATTGGAGCTCTGACGGTGGGAAGCTTCTCTCCAATATACGTTCCAACGTCTCTATCATTTGCGTTTGTTGTATTGTTGCTTACTGCAATCGATACTGTCATCAGTTCCATGTTGGTAGTGTCTTGTTCATCCCATATCGCTGGATCGACGTTGTATTTTGTCTGAGCGTCGCGCCAATCGAATACCCTAAAACGTTTGTCGAGGCTACCCAACTCTTATTCACATTTTGGGCAATGGCGGTAGAGGAATCCGATGTCGGCCAACCGGGCGATTCAGCATCTATAAACGAGAAACCCAATACTGCCAGGCCGGTAGAGGACAGTTCAAGCGACGATGCTAGGTCGTTGAGAAATTCACCGGAGGACGTGGAGTCAGGGATTGATCGAAGTCAGGACAAGGATCTGACGAGAACCGCGACGAACATGAGCCATGTTGGTGCTTTCGCAGCTAGGACCTTGTCAATTGTCCGCACCAGAGAATCGGGAAAAGATATCGGCCCTCCTCCGGACGGTGGTTTTCTTGCCTGGTCCCAGGTAGCACTGGCACATTTTGTCATCTTCAACACCTGGGGATATATCAACAGTTTTGGCGTCTTCCAGACGTATTATACTGAGAGCTTGGGACGGTCTCCATCAGATATTTCCTGGGTTGGGAGCATCCAGATCTTTCTGCTTTTCTTTATTGGCACGTTCTCGGGTCGGGCAACCGATGCTGGCTATTTCAAGGTCATTCTGACAACCGGCGCAGTGCTGGAAGTGTTCTGCATTTTCATGACTTCTCTGTGCACCAAATACTGGCAATTGTTTCTCGCTCAGGGGGTAGGGCAAGGCATTGGATGCGGTCTGATGTTTTGTCCCACCATTGCGTTAACGCCCACGTACTTTAGCAAGAACCGATCTGTTGCCATTGGAATCGTGGCCTCAGGATCTGCAACTGGAGGACTTGTTTTCCCTGCTGTTGTGATGCGTCTACTGCCGCAGATTGGATATGGATGGACGATGCGGACATTGGGTTTCATATCACTAGCGACCCTGACGCCCTGCTTGATTTTCCTCCGACAACGGCTGCCGCCGCGCAAAAATGGACCTCTCGTTGAATGGGCCGCTTTCAAAGAATCATCCTACTCATTCTTCGCTATCGGCATGTTTCTCAACTTTTGGGGACTATACATCGGCTTTTTCTATATCGGAAGCTTCAGCCGCGAAATCATTGGTGTATCGACGGAGACATCGATCCATGTCCTTTTACTCATGAATGGTATCGGCCTCTTAGGTCGTGTCATTCCGAACTCCATGGCAGATCTGTATACTGGCCCGCTGAACATGTTGATCCCATTCAGCTTCGCTACAGGCCTTATTGCCTTCTGTTGGGCGGGTGTGCACAACATTAGCGGGGTGTACGGCTTTGCCGCCTTCTACGGTCTTGCAGCAGCTGGAATCCAGTCTCTCTTCCCGGCGACTTTGAGCACCCTCACAACCGACCTCAAAAAGATGGGGGCGCGAATGGGAATGATTATGAGCGTAGTGGGAGTTGCGGCCCTGATTGGGTCTCCTATTGCCGGGGCGCTGGTCCAGCGAGGAGACGGAGATTACTTGTACGCTCAAATGTTCATGGGCACTGTGATTATTGCCGGGACACTCAACTTGATTGCGGCTCGGACCGCTAAGTTGAGAGGGTTTGTTTGGAAGAGAGCGTAAAAAAAAGAAAAAAAATTCCTCAAATTTCATTTCCTATATACTATAATTATAATTTGTTGAAGCATCCCTTGTCATCGCAGACTCACCTATAAGAAGGCGTGAATAAATAAACGGAAAGATTTCCCCGCCTCGAGCCCTGGGGTTGACCTTGACACCGCCGAACCGCTTTTCACAAGCCAACTCTTGACTCAGGCACTGGAGTCTTATTTTCTTTCCTTTTTATCGCGCTGTTTTACACATAGATCTTCTTGAACTAACCAACGAAAGCCTCAGCTCCGTTGGGTTAGACCAAGTGCCACGAAAAAACCAGGCAAGATTCCCCCACTTCCTTTGCCCCTCCACGCAGCCGCCCAAGACGAGGATGGTAGATGGACACATGCTCAACTCCGCTTATGCCTGATATGAAAGAAGCTAACTTTGCACTCTGTAGTCTCAACCAAGCTTTAGATTACATGGGACTTTTCTGCCTCTAGTTTATGCCGAGTCGAGATCGCTCTGCACTTCGAATACACACCCACACATACGTAACAATATAGTATTAGAAGATGGCGCCCCGTGGTCGTGGAGGAAAATTTTCTAAGCCAAGCCGGGGAGGTGTGTTCTCTTTTCTCTTTGCACTCATATAGGCATCGAAACAAGAATCAGCTAACGACCTCGCGTACTTAGGTGGAAAACACTTCAGCCGAGACATCCAGACCGTCGACAAAGATGGGAACCCCGTTAGCATGTGGCGCGTATGTTTCCTCATTTTCCGCCCACGCAACAGCAAGCCAACTTGATAAAACAACTAACAGGACAACACAGGATCCGGCCGATGACCCCGAGTCCTCTTCCGAAGAAGAAGAATCCTTCACAGAAGAGTCGGACGAGTCCTCCGCGGAAGCCGGACCAAGCACTAGCACGCCCAAATTACCCAGTGACGACCCAGCTCAAGGGCATCCCGAACTGACGCGCGAAGAACGCCGTGCTCTCGCAAAGGAAAAGAAAGCCGCTGGTGCAGCGCGTAGAGCCCAGGGTCCTGCACAACCCGGCGACCTCCCGCCTAGCGACTCCGAGTCCGAGACACAACCCACCAATAATACCCGAAGTAACGGCACCAAAGGGAAAAATAAGGCAGTGACTGGAGCGGAAGACTCCAGCGACGATGACGATGGCCTTGCCCTCCCTGCTAACCCGAACTATACTTCTAAACCCAAGAAAACAGAAGGTGAGGAAGGTGGGGAGAGCCAGCTTTCACGCCGGGAACGTGAAGCCATTGAAGCACAGCAGGCGCGGGAGCGATACATGAAGCTCCATGCGGAGGGGAAGACAGACGAAGCCAGGGCGGATTTAGCGCGGTTAGCGATTGTGAAGGAAAGAAGGGAGGCGGAGCGGTTGAGGAAGGAGGCCGAGAAGGAGGAGAAGGCAGAGATTGCAAGGCAGAGGGCGGAGGAGAGGGAGAGAAAGTTAACTAAAGGGGGTGGGCCGAAGAAGAAGGGAGGAAAGAAATAGAAATGTCTAATATCTGGCTGCTAGGATTGGGCTCAACTGTGTTTTCTTTTTCCCTTTTTGCTGAATGTGGACAAGAGGACGATATTATGACATGCTAGATATTGATTAAGAAAGAAAGATACAAATCTCTTTTGCTCACGAAACGAAGATCCACATGACGAATGCGACTAATATCGGAAACAGATATAACTATACCATGCACCTGCTGTAACCTGCTGAAGTAGAAACAAATAAGGCATAGCAAAATATAAACAGGAATCTCATGCACCAGCGCCAGCCCACTTTGCAACACGAAACTATGTACGTATCTAAACACCAACTAGAGGCCTCTTCGGCTATACACCCCAGAACAACCCCTCCACGCTCCGTCCCTGCATCACCACACCCCACCCGGCAATAAGACTAACAAGCCACAAAACCGCAAAGACCAGAATTGGTAGCAAAAGTAGCTCCGTGTTATGTAAGAATGGAAGCGCATTATAGCCGAGGAAGGTAATATACGTATAATACGTAAGCGCAGAGAGGTAGAGGGTATTTCCTAGGAAAGTGGCGAGGAAGTTGCTTGGGCTACGTGTGAGGAGCGGAAGCAGTAGGAATTGCACGACGTAGAGGTGTAGGTAGAGCGGGAAAAATGCGCGGTTCGAGACCTGTTTGTTTTGCAGACTTGTTAGCCTTCTCGTCTCGGTTCTGCTTCTAAGTTGACGTGTGTATGAGTTGGTTGTCGAGACTGAGTTCAGAAAACGCACATCAAAACAATACCCGAACTCCAATTGATCCTTTTCACCAGGCTGTGTGAACAGACCCTGCGCCGCACCGCGCCGCCGTCCGCGGATGCGTAGGCCTGTTATTGATGTTGCGGCGCCGTTGGGACCGAAGAGGCGGCCAATGGCGAAATAGCCAATCGTTGAGACGAAGAGGGAAGACCCTATGAAGTGGATAAAGATAAACAGGAAGGAGAGACGAATGATAGACCCGAAGGACGGGGCGTATGCGAGACCCCAAGCGAGGGCTGTGAGAAGGAGGAAGAAGGATAGGAGATATGCGAACGACGGGTCGGGTCGGTGCCATGTGTTTTTTGTTTCTATAACAAGGTTTAGTGAAGGTTACAAGCGAATTTGAGCCAGGACAAGGCGTACGTTTCTATGAAAAGTTGTTTGTTAGCAGAGCGCATTCGAGAGGGCATCATTAAAAAAGCAGGGAAGATGGACGTACATGGTAGTATATTGACTTAAAGACCTTCTTTGGCGCTATTAGTAGGGATGTCATCTCCCAGATGGCCATCTCGAAGTCCATCTGGGGAAACTTAAACATTCTAAGTTAGGCAGCGTTTAGTAGGATACCTTCTGGTGTCTCGGGTGCAGTGGTACCTTTTGAAGAAACGCGGCATTCGTATAGTCGACCCGCGGTTTGCGGGTAAGCCGCCAAAGTTGGGAGAGCTGCCATGTTGACGGGGGGCGGATATGTGGGGGTTCATCTCGTGTCCACCTTGCCTAGAATGTGAGAAGAGGTGAAGGTTTCATGCACAGCGAGACAACAATTGGGGATAGTAACGATAGACAGGCGAAAGTTGATTGATTGTCTGTTGTCAGAGATGGGTTATGTCATCCGCCAGTTGGTGTTTCGGGTTATTGTATTCCCGATCTACCCATACATAAAGCGTGCATAAAATATGTACAAGCTTTGCCCTCATATGCGAGTCAAATTGAGTGATCAAGCAGCGAAAACAATGATACCATTACTTCGAAATTGTCCCAACTCTCAAGAGGCCAGTCGGAAGTATTGCCTCATGGATAACCCTTAGGTGTTCATTTTCTGCATGCTGGTAGTTCTATGTGATCTCTCATGTTTCGATTACCTCCGCTCCGTCTTATGGAGTACTTGGGCGAAAGGGTCTGTCCATTTGATTTAAAGTTGGAAAACTCTCCTAATACTACTAGCCATGCTGATGGGAGGATCCAGTACCTGATAGACCTTGGTCGCGGCCGATTGACGTGCCAAAGTCGTGGTCGACGAAGGACTCGTACAAAGTATTTTGACGGAGCAGACGACACATCAATCCTCAAGAAAGGCAAAAGCACCCTCAGAGTGGATAGCGATAAGACACGTCAATAATAACTCTGGGTGATCCTGGCGAGAATCAAATCCGTCATGTTCAATTCAGTTGGTACGAATATTTGGTTTCAAGTCCCCAAGACTCAACATTTCAAGGAGCAGGCAGTAGGCACCATGGATTCAGCTTCATAATTTATTCCATGCAAATTCCCTGGTGAAACAACCGAGAACCTCCTGCGTAGGCTTGCAGATTCTCGAACACTGAACGCCAGACGATGCTTTGCTCCAACTGTCCAGCGCCTTTGCCCCTGACCGTTGGGAGTCTAGGCCGCAGTTGGTCTAGTCGTGCCAGCTGGTTCAGACTTCAGACGCTAAGAGGGACTATCGTCTGTAGTTGCATTGGATTCTCCCAGAATTCATATTACTTCTTTTGGTCCACCCAACTCCCATCGTCCTCCACTCTCTCCACCACCATCACTGTTGTCATTCCGATCGCTCATTTCTCTCGTTTACACGTCTCTCTCCTTGACCTCTTGAGCCCTGGCAGTCAGAGAAAGGCGCCTGTTCCTGACGGAACCACGCCCCCGTGGCACATCCACCGCCGTCCCTGGTTCCTTGCCGACTTTAATTACACCCTTCCCTTGGTTCGCGTTTCCCTTGCCAGCCGCCACTTTCCTTTTCATCAGCTACTGACCGTTGAGAAAGCACAGGATAATACAAGAAAAAGCGACAGACCGTTTAATTTGATTCAACATCGTCCACGTTCCGCCCTTGGTCGCAGCCCTCGAGCGTCAATCTACCCCTTACGTATTACACTGCAGTGCACCGTGGACCTCCCCTCTTACCCCCTCACGCCATGTGCAGGTGATACAGGGAGCGCGCCCTTAGATTGTGCTTTTAAAACACCCGCTTGGCTTTTTACCAGGGTATGATTGAGCCCAATCCCTGAATATTGCATAATTTCTTAAGACTCGATTCTGGTGTTAGGACCCTGGAAACTGCAACTTTCGGCCTGCATTCAATGCCGAAGCCATTTGAAGCGTAACACTTGTTAGCCATGAGTCGATCAATGCGATCGGGCAGTGTTCGCGGGATGTCTCAACACCCCGATTCAGACTCCGTTTCTCCTCCCCGAACTCCTCCGGGACCTTCTAGCTACAGGATCAAGAAAGGCCGCCACCCGCGACCATCCGTCCGCGAGACTTTCCTCGATGATTACAATGATAATGCGAACGATAGTTATGACTCTGCCGATGAGCGGGATCCTCATGACTTATCATTGTCCCCGCAGCACGCCGCCCGCACCTCAATTGTCGACAACATGCTTCTTTCGCTAGATCAATTCTCGTCAGGGACCTCGGTGTTGGATGACTACCGCTTATTCAATTCCGCTTTCGAATCACCGAGGTATACTCGAGCATCCCAGGACTCAATGGCGCAGCGTCGGTATCGAGGTCATACCTTTTCGTCTTCGTTCTCTTCAGATGTGGATCACGGATATGAAGACGGTGCTGGTCGGTATGCGACTCAACACTCGAGGGAACGTCGGAGTAATAGCAGCTCAAACCATCGCACTGGTGTGAGGAGGTTCGAGAGCACTAGGAGCCGGGACTCTCACGGGCAGACATTTGACTACCGAACCAGTGCCACCGCACCTGGGACTCGCGCGGGAAGGAAAAGTAGCAAGGGAAGCACATCTTCCAACTTAGATTTCGGCCCTACCTTCTCGGGACGTCAAATTGAGCCAACTTGTGAGAGACGATCAGCCAGTTTTGATCTCGGGACAAGGAAACCCCTAATGGCCTTTCCAGGTTCATCTTCGGACTACGACCCAATGGCGTATGATGGTATGGATGCAGCACCCACTCCCAGCGTTCCCGCTGGTCCAAGGAAACACCAGCCGCCGCCTCAAGAACTTGGCGGAACTCTAAAGACCCAGTCCTCGCGTACGCAAGTAGTATCGCGAAGGAACAGCGTTAAATCATCGCGGACCACTCAATCGCGGAAACATCGACCCGAGAATCTCGGCACGGCAGCAATGATATCTCAAGACCGTGATTTCGCTCTTATGGCTGGCTCTGACCTCGAGCCTCCGCCCGATATATCGGCATCTCTCGACCCACCGGCGCCGAGTCCAACGATCTCATTCAATAAACCGACGTTCCCAGCTCCCCCGGAACCTACACCGGTCAAGGAACGTCCCGGATTCTTTCGCCGTGTTTTCGGATCCTCCAAAAGTCCTGGTGCTATATCGTCTGAAGGTGGTCCATCCGATTGCCCACCTTCTAAGGAGCCCGAGTCCAAGGATACGAATGCAGCTAGCCTCAAGCCCCGGAAACAAGTCCAGAAGACCACTTCAAGCAGTACTCATGTCCCGCGTGAAGGAGCGCAGGTGGTGAACAAGAAATCGTCTTTCTTCCGCCGGCGAAAGAAGTCGGTGACGGAGAATGTACCTCCTCCAATTGTCCTTCCCCAGAATCTGGGCAACAAGGCGACGACAGTAATGAAACCCGAACCTAGCCCAGTCAGCAGTTTGAGAAAGGTTATGAATCCATATCTCGCTGAGGCCAACCCTAATAACAGCACCCCTGCAGTGGATTACTCCACGGAATCTTCAGATTGGAGTACTGCGGCCAATGACCCAGACAATAAGAAACCAGACAATATGCAGAGCCGCAGGGACAGGGGCAACTCTCTAAGCATTCACAATGGGCCAAAAGCTAAATACAGTCTCTACCCTGCGAGTTCGGTCGGTAACGCACATGATACATCTTTTCTAGGGACTAGCAGCGGCGATGAAGATCCTCTTGTCAAAGCAAATGAATCGGAAGCCACACCGCCAGTCCCACCACGCTCCTCTCTTAGACGTGCGAAGGATGACGAGTCGGAAAGCAGTGACGCGAAGTCTGTGGAGACAAGTCAGTTGGCTGATATATCCACTGACAAACTAACAACATTGGAAAATCTGCGCCCGACCTCGCTATCTCCTGTCGCAGAGCGATCGTCCCTTAAATCTGGGGTTCCCGCTATTGAAACCCCGGACGATGAATCAGGTCCAACTCCTACCAAAGAGTTGAAGGACAAGGACATGTTTGACGCGACTATTTGGAACGATGACTCTGATACGCCTAGCAAATTGTCCACACCAATTGTCGGCAAGGATTCTCCCCATGCCTCGGTCTCCGATATTTCCAATTACCATACCGCAGCCAATACACCTATTGTCCCGCAAGGCTCTGAGTGGAAGTCTACTGAAGGCAACGCCGAACCCTCGGAGAATACGTTCGAAGAAACAGATAGCAGTGAAGAGAAACAACAAGCGCGGAGGCTGTACGATGGGCAGGATGAGTTTGTCGGAAATGAACCAGCTGCTGCTTGGCTTGGTGGTCCAGACCGTGCTAAGGTTAGAGCGGTTTATATGGAGCTGTTTGACTGGTCCAACATGAATATCCTCGCAGCGCTTCGCGGTTTGTGCCTCCGCTTAATGTTGAAAGGGGAGACCCAGCAAGTTGATCGTGTTTTGGATGCATTTTCTACCCGGTGGTGCCAATGCAATCCTCGTCACGGTTTTAAGGCGGCAGGTGAGTTGACTTCTTGTTTTACTCCTTCACGTACGTTTGGAATGTCAACTGCTAACGTAAGCCAGATGTCGTTCATACCATTTGTTATTCACTACTGCTATTAAATACCGATTTACATCTTGCGGATATCGAACAAAAGATGACTAAAGCCCAATTTGTCCGCAATACGATGCCTACAATTCAACGGGTTGCGCTTGATGCTGCCCCAGACGAGTTCGGCAGCAAAGCAAGTGCTTCGAATGTAGACCCAGGCCTTCCGTCTTCTCGATCTGCAACGTTTCCCACAGACCAGACAGAACCCAACATGGCGAGTACTGACAAGCCTGATAAACCCGCTAACGCTTCCGGGAAATTGGTAAACCGTTTGTCTCGCACGGATTTGGCAGGTAAAATGGCAAACGATGCTGAGTACGAGATTGGCCCGCTTGTCAATAATCCATTTTATGGGACAATGAAGGCCTGGGAACAGCAAGTTGAAATGGTCCTCCGAGATTTTTACTCCTCGATCCATAAACAAAGTCTTCCACTGCTCGGTGCTCAACCAGAGAAGGACGTGCCCCGGACAGCGTCAAGCACGATGCTTGGTCCAAACCCGCAAGGTCTTCGCAGAAGCCCTAGTACTGTCAGCAAGAGTGGCTCCGATGTCTTTCCGCGGGGTCGTTCTGCTGACTCTCGCTTTGGTACCGCACGGTGGTCTTCCAAACCTCGTTCACGAGCGAGGTTGTATCCTCCTTCTACTCTCGGATCCAGCCGAACAAGCTTAGATGATCAATCGTCCCTGTGGAGTCCGTCTGGGTCCAGTACTTGGAGCAAGTACTCTCTAGGGAAGCTGACGTCGGCGTCGGTTGACTCATTTGGATCAGGCTATCCACATGCAGACTACCAACAGTCTATCGGATTCGCGAACGCGCTTAGCCAGGCGATTATCCGCGAGGACTCTGCGAATTCGATCGCTAGCACTGAGGATCCGGAACGAACTGGTCAGCTTCTTGAAGATGAGACACTGGAGCTCGCTGGAGCTCCGTGGGCTAAAGAAGGAAGCCTAAAGCACAAGCACCATTTGGACTCGGTTGATAAGCGTGCGAAGGAGCGTAATTGGAATGAATGTTTTGCCGTTATTCAGCAAGGTTGGATGCGCTTGTTCTCCTTCAATGCATCCAAGTCGCTTAGGCAAAAAGCCAAGCAACGTCATCCCGGTGGCGTTGTAGTGGGTGGAGGCAACTGGACTGAGAATGCCGAAGAAACATGGAAGTTTCTCTTACGCCAATCCATTGCCAGCGCGCTCCCACCTCCGGGTTACTCGAAGTCTCGGCCACATGTCTGGGCGTTGAGTCTCCCAACTGGAGCGGTGCACCTTTTCCAAGCGGGCACACCAGAAATTGTGCGAGAATTCGTTTCTAGCGCCAATTATTGGAGCGCAAGACTGTCCAAGGAGCCTCTCATCGGTGGAATCAGTAACATCGAATATGGATGGAGTGACGCCATTATCAACAGTGCGTTGATCAATTCTGATTCCAACAGAACTCCTCCGTCTTCATCTGCACCAAGACCTAGCATACAAAGCTCCATCAGAAGTTCCATCGACCAGCAGGTTGTCCGACCCAAGTTACCTGCAGATCGTGTAAATATCAGCGATTGGAGTCCGCCTCAACAAAGTATGGTGGCATCCAATTTTACAGAAGCAGACCAGTTGAAATCTTTGCAGACATACGTCAAAAACGTTGAGGACGAACTGCAACGACACAACGAGCTTCGACCTGCCATGGTTCTTGCTTTCACACCGCGGCATCCGAATGCGGCAAAAGCCATGACCAACTGGGAACGCAAGTCATCGTATTTACTGCGGGAAATTGTGAAATTCCGCACTTATATTGATTCCCTTCAGAACGCAATTGACGCGAAAAATAAGATATTCGCTGGGCGTGAAGATGAAGACAAACGTTCCGAGTCGTGATTTCTCTTTTCCATGCCTTGCTCTTAATTTTCTTCGCTTTTTCGTGAGAACTACATAAGGCACGATTTTTGTATTATACCCTTCGAGAACCGTATCTCGATCATGCCATGTACAGCTGTACATTCAAAAGATCGGGACACTCTTACTTTATGATTCTGGGCATTTTATCCCAAGCTGATTTCCTCATCTTTGCTTTGTGTCTTGGTTGGAGGCTTTGACGATATTATGTGGATAAGAGGAATGATCGGTTGATTCTGATGTAGATGAGATAACTCAGTATTGTATAGATATACCTAAATAAGTATATCCAATAATCCTTCCTTTTGTGCAGTAGACTTGTCAACTCGACCAGTCTTCCAATCGAGCAGTCGTGGAGCTGTTTCTGTAGGTGAAGTAATCACGTACCGTGGCTCAACCAGGCTGATTTCATGGTTCAATTCCTCAACAACAAACATCCTTAAATCGCCCGCCTCTTGTTCTGTTTTCATCTTATCCACTGCACGCCAACAATATCTTCTTTGACAACTCGTCGCCAGTAAGACAATTATTAGCTTGATTGCTGCAGTTTACTCGTTAGCCTTCAGAAAAGCGCGAGGTACTAGGCACTAAGTGGGTAAGACGAGGCGACGTCTCTCTCCACGGCCATCGATTAACATTCGGCATTTTAGAATAACTGGGAGAATGTGGAGAAATTAGAAACAGCATGGGATCTCAGGCTAACTGTTTGGGGACTAGATAGGGCATTGATTGTCTGACGCTTTCTGCTCCGTCACCATGTCGACCGGACCCGCTCATTCGTCGTCTCTCAACGCGGTTGACGACAACGCGAATCGAGGGCGCCGGACGTCATTTTTCTCGCTTTCTCCCACTCACCACTCGGAAAACAACCTCACATTATTAGACGCGGAGGACGAATTCTGCAACCCGTTGGATTACATGGTGGAGGATACGCGGTGGGATTTATCCCCAGAAACAATGAATGCGACCGCAGACGGGGGGGATGATCATCGTCAAAACACACCGCAAGCCGCATCTCCCAGCATGAATTACGACGACAGTGAGCGAGATAATAGCGTTTTTGAGCAACAAGATCGTGATGATACACAATTAAGTCTCGATTCACTACCTCCGTTACCCGATCACGATGATAGCAGTCTCGAAGAACACAGCGACCACGGCCGCGCGGAGAACCAAACCTTTCTGGAAGAGAACGAGATGCGGAAGAAACTGATGGACATGGAGTCTAGCTTTCTACCAGAACCTTCAACTATTGAGGTTGCCGCCGCGGGCCGTACTGCGGGCGCTGACGATACATATGTGGTTGGAGCGGTGGATGAGGAGCCTGCGTTGGATTTTGCAGAGCCATCCTGGGCCGCACCAGACGATTCTAGCCACGACTTAACATCGACAAACAGTGGTGTTCCCATTCCACCTAGCCCCGGCATCGGACCCACGGAAGACAGCACACTGAATCTGGATGCGACACTAGCAGCATCTGGGGAGCAATATGGCGATAATACAACGATGTTGGAAGCGATACCGTCGTCCCCAGCTGCCGCTGCGGCAGCTCGAATGGGGAGTCGGAATCAATCTTTGTTGCATGAAAATGTCGATGGAGCGAGTCAACAGGAACCCAATCAGCTTTCTCAGGAATATTTGGTCGGCCAGTCCTCGGTAGAGAGCGGCAATCAGTCTTCACAATCAGCGCAGGATTTCCGAAACCAATCTACAACGCAGTCTAGGATATTCAGTGACACCACTACCGGCGACGCGGACAACGCATCTCGCACAAGTAGCCGAAGGAGTAGCCGTCCTAAATATTTGAACAGCCGTCAATCCGCGAACCGGCTCTCTTATTCTTCCGCGGCAAGTGCTGCTACTGAAGGAACTCACAGTGATGCCACCTTAGGTGCTGCGGACTATGCGCTCCAATCCGGAGGTGCCGCACCCAATCTGACTGTGGGGTCTCACCGCAACAACTTGGCTAGATCAGTGAGTTTGGGAAGTATGGCGTCTGGGATATCGGGGTACAGCGACGAGAACATTATGAATAAACGAGACATGAGTGGGACCACAGATAGCGGCCTGCAGACTTTAGATGAAGAAGAGAGCTTGCAATCGCGTCCCGTTTCATCGCATCAGCAACATTCGGAGCCACAATCGCAGTCAGAATCTGCTGACGAAACTTCTGGACCAATGACGCCCAAGGCTAAAGCTCGCGACCAAGGGTTTCCGACTGATACCGTAATTGCGGAACGGGTTAAAGATGTCCAAGTCCCGAGTGCTTTTGTAAAGCAATACCGTGAAGACTTTGGTCACGGACCGTCACCCGACAAGCGAGGGCCCGGCATGACCCCCGGTTTCGCGCGCAGCGGCCGATCATTGACACTGAAAGAGCAGAGCAGCACGATTGACCGTCTTTCGAAAGAAAACTTCGACTTGAAAATGCGGATACATTTCCTCAATGAAGCTCTAAACCGTCGCTCGGAGG
Source organism: Aspergillus sydowii CBS 593.65 (assembly GCF_001890705.1). Lineage (NCBI taxonomy): Eukaryota > Fungi > Ascomycota > Eurotiomycetes > Eurotiales > Aspergillaceae > Aspergillus > Aspergillus sydowii. The sequence goes on along the minus strand of NW_024467861.1, from coordinate 3,469,003 downwards.
AAGGAATCAAGGAGATGATTTCCGAAAATGTCGAGCTAAAATCTGATAAATTGAAATTGCAGAAGGATAACCAAGGGTTGAAACGAAAGATTCGCGATCTAGAGAAGCAACTTAAAGATCAGCAGTCTGATAAAGAGTCGATGAAAAACCATGACCCGGAAGGCTCCGACGAAGATGACCGTGACAACGCCCATGATGAGGAATTGATATACCTACGGGAGCGGGTCGAGACGTATGAGCTTGAAATCGAGCGGCTAAGATCTGAGAGCATGGCGAGGGAAGGCGAGAAACGGAGATTGGCAGAAATGGTTAAATCGCTAAATGATGGGAGGCCCGTAGGGTCAGATTCCGGAGCTAGGGAGGAGAGGGTAAGTCGTGGAGCTGACGACGCACTAACTTTGAAATATGTGCTAATGTGATTTGCAGGATATGTGGAAAGACATGCTCGAGGCGGAAACCGCTGCTCGCGAACAGGCTGATGATGAGAACAAGAGATTAAGGGAAGAACTGATGCGGTGCCGAAACGAGACGAGCTTCTCCGTAGCACCAGTAGCACCTTTGAGGACAGGGAACCGCGACCGTGGAGGCTCTATGGTATCGTATTCGGCTGCTTCTGACAGAGACATGCATCGCAATGCTGCAACCGGCAGCTCTTCCAGTTCAACCCTTGTAATGGAATATGAGCTGTTAAAGCAGGAAAATGCAGAGTTGCGGAGAGAGGTCAGCGCCCAGACTTCAATGTTGACGTCCCGGAACCGAGAGAAGGAACGCTTATATCAGGAGATTGAAGAGTTGAAACTCGGCCAACGTCGGGATCGATCCATTGCTGGCGACAGCATATTAGAACGGTCTGCCTCTAGAGCTCAGGGACGGCCACCCTCGCGCTTCAGTGACCAAACCGGTCAGTCTCCAGTTGACGACGCAGAGCGCGAAGATTGGGAGGTCCGCAACGGGCAACTACGCGACCAAGTTTCGACACTTAAACTGGAAAATCAGGCTATCCGGCAACAAGTCGATGATTACTCCAGGGAGCTTGAAGCACTGGATAAAGCCTACCAGGCTGATGTAGACCAAGCTGAAGAAGAAATACAGAATCTCCAGCAAGAACGTGACCAGGCATTGCAGATGGCTGACGAAAGGGATGCCGCCTTCCAGGACCTGAGAGCCGAAGCCCAGGAAGAGCTGGACGCTATCGGTGACGAGCTGGATCAAAAGGTTGAGGAGTGCCAACGCCTCACGGAAGACCTACGAACGCAGGATGAGAATCTAAGAGCACTGCAGGCAGAAATGCGCTCCGCTAGCGAAGGCATTATTCGTTTGGAAGAAGATGCACAAAATAACCTACAGCGGTACAAGGCCGTGCAGCAGGAGCTTGAAGAGTGCAATGGAGAGATGGAGTGCTTAGAAAAAAGCTTGTACGAGGCGAATTCCAAGGTCCAGCGCCTCTCAGTCCAAATCGAGTCGAGCCACAATGAGATCGCATTCCTCCGAGAGGAACAAGATGGCGACAAGATTAAGATTGGAGACCTGGAGTCTGAACTCAAGACATATCAGATGAGCCTTCAGAGTGAAAAGGATAAGACGAGCGAGCTAGAAGAGCGCCTGGCCGAAGAAAGGCACCAGCGCGAGGTTGTTGGAAGCAAGGAGAAGCAAGAGGTTCAGCGGATTATGAACGAACTAAACCGCGAGGCTTCTGCAGCGAAGGAGGAGTCTCGCAAGTTGAAAAAGAGCCTCTCGGCGCAAGAGATTGAGACGGCTACCTGGAAAGAACGCCTGACTGATTTGGAGAACAATCTGCGAGAAACACTCGGCGACATCAGCGGCAGCCGGTCCAGCTTGATATCTAACATTACGAAGTTGCAGAAGGAACTTGAATCTACGGCTCTAGAGCTTGAGAGCACGCGGTCTACGCTGGACGAGAAAGATTCGCTGCTACGAAACCGCGATGCACTCCTCGAAAGTCATGGACTCGAGTCTCGCAAGTTATCCGAACTCCTTGACCGTGAACGCCACGCTCGTCGTGCAGACAAGCAATCATTCGATCAAGCACTCAAATCCCACCATCAAGCATCGCGGACCATCACACAAAACAACTCTCGTATCACCGAGTTAGAAAGTGCACGGAGCCAAGACCGCAAGCGCTTCGTTGGCCTCGAACAACAGTTTCGGGAACAGCTCAATGAGCGGAATTCCATGCTGCTGACAATTTGGAAACGCTTGTCCGGCATGTGTGGACCAGATTGGGCTCATTCCAACAGCTTGATCAACGGCAACTTACCAAGCCAGGAGGTTATTGGTAATATTCTATTTTGGCCTGGGTTTAGCCGAAACCTCTTGCTCGCCGTCAAGACTCTCGAGAGCGTGATATCGGGCTTCAAATCCCGCGTTAAGGATGTTGAGCGGAACCTCACAAAGCAATATCAAACCCTCGAGCACGCCTTTGGTTTGCGAATCAAAAAGCTGGACAGGTTGGAGGAGACGACAATGAACATGCGCGCCCAATTGCAAACTCGAAACCTAACCGGACTCTCACCCGAGTTATCCAAACTTCGCGGCGAGAACCGACTGTTGAAAGCCGAGCTCAATCTCCTTCAGGCACATCCGCGTAGCCGTGGCACTGGCACAGCCGATATGGGAGGCTCGCCCCGAGCGTCTACCACTGATGTAACAGAACGTGGCCCGTTAGTCCGCGCCAATCCAACAGCTGATTCGTCTCCCAAGAGCATTTCTCGATCCGGCATCCCGCACCCATCCCAAATTTCAACATCAACAACGCTAGCTGAAAACACCGGCGCCGTCGCGCGTCCACGGCACAGATCATCAGAACCGGGTAACCAAGAAGTATGGATAAAACGCCTGCACGAACTAGAAAAGAGACTCAAAGGGGAACGCGAAGCGCGCCTTTTGGATCGCAGTGGAGCTAGAAGGCGTCTTGAAGAGCGTGACGCCGAGAATAAGCGGCTCCGCTCACAGCTAGACAGACAACGTCTCCGAAAGGGCATCCCAAGAGAGGTTTCCGCCGATGATGGGGCCCAGGGGGCCGGCTCTGACCCCACCACCGGGGAGGAGGGGTATAAAGATCAGGACGAGGAGCACAGTTCGAGTGAAGGTGAGGGTATTACCGTTGATATTGAAGTCTGACTTTTGGTCATTTCAACCGATTGATCTATTGTTATGCATTCTTAGCGGTACCTTTAGTGTTGGGCTTTTTTTTTTATCCTACTCCTATTCTTTTGTGTACGACGATGACCTATATACCCTGGCTTTCTTTATCGTTAATATTGATGCTATGACGGCTGATGTACCTTATCTTAACGGATCGTCATTCATAATGAACGCTTAATATGATGACTATGATGACTATACCTAAAATTACAAGTTGTAGTATACACCATCCACCAACAATTCTTGCATATTTAATATCGACTATGCCACAGCTACTGGTTTCTCCATCTGTGCCACATTCCTCACCTGCTTCGCCCACCTCAATCCACAGCTATTACACAAATCCCTATTCCCACTCGGCCCCCGTCGCCACTCCGGGGTCGTCTTAGTGTGACACATAACACAACTCTTCTCAATGACAGCAGCACTCTGTTTTCTCCTTCGTTTCTTTCCCCTAGCAAGGAGACGCTGCGCTTCCTCTGCTAATCCACGATTCTGCTTTTCCAACTCGCGGAGCTCAAAATACCAGCTTGAGCCTCTGGTAGGGTTCAGTTCTTCAAAGAGATGGGTGGCCTCGGCGGAGGCCGAGCCGGAGCTGGACTCACTGACAAGAGATGAGGACACGGCTAGCGTTGCAGAGGACGTCGTGAAAGGGTGCGGAAAGTTAGGGTGAGGTTTCAGGTGAAGCGCTGATTCGGCCGTTTGCAGCTGGCGTGTATCTCCCGACTTAGCATCACCTGAGTTTTGGCTTCTGCTTTGGTCCCGTGCCTGGTCGTCCGTTGTACTTAACGATGGTTGCTCTTGTGGTTGGACAGGTTTTGGGAAGCGAAGGTGGGCGATGAGGAAGTTGGGTTTTGAGTCGTCTTCTGGCATGTCTCCTGGGTATAGGGTTATTTGCGTGGCCAAGGCATGGCCTTTCCGGTGGCGGATTTGATGTGTGAACGCAGTTTGTTGGTCGTTACGGGAGGATTCTAGCGCTTGCTGGATTCCACATTCTGGCTGTAAGTTGTCACTTACGAGGATGTCTTGTATGCATTTGCCCATGAGATCGTCGGATGAACGGCCAAGGACTGTGCGGGATTTCGAGGACATGAACAGGATGATCCCTGACAAGGATAGTTTGGCCCAGAGGTCATTCTCCATGAGGCCGCCGCGCTCAAGATAAGCGAGTTGGATGGACGAGTATACGGGGATGATTCTGCCGACTAGGACCATATATTGTCGTCCTTTTTCGGTGATATGCCATCCTCCATGATTTTCAAACCAAGTGAACCCGCTATACTTTCTCCGGATACGATATATTACACTTATAGGGCCATCAGAGGTGCAGGCTCGCAAGTCCCGAGTGACAGGCCCAATATCGCTCGGGTGGCAGATTGCGGATAGCGTCTTGCCGAGGAGGTCGCTTGTTTTGTACTCGAGCATTGTTCGACAAGAGGGTGACAGATAGAGGAATTCCCCTTCGTAGGAAAGGACAAAGATCACGTCGTCAGTGTTCTCCACCAGCATATGATGCAAATGACTCCTGGCTACAGGTTGGCCTGCAACAACGCTGTCTAGTATGACTGATACTTGACTCGGGCTAAACTGAGTGGCAGGATCATGGTAATCCTGATAGATATCTGGCGAGGGTACCGCATAATTCGGTAGTTGGGTCCGGTGGTAATCGATCATGTAAGTGCCACCTAGTCCGGTTAGTTTAGCTCAAGGCTTAAAATAAAGGCCAAACAAACCGGAATTCCTCTTAGTGACAGCATCCGGCCGCTCAACCAAATCGACTTGAAACCCCACAAAATAGTCCTTGGAATCCCAGTGTACTGGGATCATCGTCACCAGATTCATGAATGGTTGTCCTCCCTTTCTGTAATTGATGATGCTCACTTGAATTTCCGACATTTGCTCAATTGCGTAGCGTAAACGCAAGGCCGTATATGAGTCGACAAACTTTCGAGGCTCGCCCCTTTCAACCTGAGCATTTGGACTTTGCAGAAAACGACAATTTTTCCCGACAATCTCCCTTTCGGTATATCCTGTCAGCCGTTCAAACGCGTTCGAAACATAGACAATCGGGTGGTCCTCCAAAGTGAGGTCACAAAGTACGAAGGCACATGAGAGATCGACAGGACCAAGGTCGATTTTAGGATCGTGCCGTGATACCACTCTGCCCTATACACTAAGTTAGGCAAACACATTCAGAGGAATCGGCAAGATAGATGCGTAATAGAACAGCTTTGTGATGGATGAAGCAGGTATGAAAGGACAATGTTTTACCAAAATGCCCATCATATCAAATCCACTTTGTGAATAGATATTAGAATATGGCGTGCTTTTTCGAGTCGTTTCTGATTCCGGGATAGCTGAAGTATGGCCTTTTGAGTAACCCGCCATCAGCCAATGAAGGGCCTTTTGTACTGATTAGCTGCTTACTCTTTCCTGGCAATGTTTTTGGTTGGATAAACCGGTGGACTGGGCCTGATACCGAGGCCTGGGGAAGACTCTGGACATGTTGGTGCTGCAGAACTTGGGAAGCTTGGCATGTTGAAGGCTCAACTTTGCAAGTGGCTGCCAATGGTTGAGAAAGGGCACTTGAATTTGAAGGAGTAATACCCCCACGAATATGAGGCTGGTCCCAGCACATGCTCGGGGTGTAGTCTCCGGATTGCGTGGTGGAATATGCGGAGATATTCTCCGGTCTGGAAGCTTGTGGCTGTAAGGAAGCAATGTTATCTAGCGCGCGACCCAAAGGTAATGAAGACGACGGATGCGTAGAGAGGTCGTAAGGAAAACTATCTCCGGGACCTAAACCCATTGACATCGAAGGATCTGTTGCGGGGTCATACCCAAGCAAGGGATTGCGCGGTTGATAAACATAATTTTGTACCGGAATTGAGGAAGAAAAGGGCGCTATTTTTGCATGCAGAGCCTCGTTGTTGCTTATTTCACGATCTTCAGGCTGGGGTGCAGAGTATTGTTCGTTATAGTAGACATCATTGAAGTCATCAATAGCTCGATTGGCCATGGTGGGAATCCGATCGATCGATCGATCGGATCCAGTTGTCTGGGCCAATAGACGAGCGCAGAACGCAAGATGACACGAGATTGGTACGACGAAGCTTCCCCAGATTCACCAAAAATGATGGAAAACAGTGGCACAGAGGTTTGCGATTGTCAACATAGAAAGAATCGCACCCGGGGGAAGATCGAAAGAGGGCGTATCCCACGCTAAATTCCGACAAACCCAGAGGGTCAAATACGCAGAAATAGGCGAGCTGGGTAGTCATGCATTTAAGTAAATATGTCAAGGACTCGCTCAATCCGTTCACGATCAACGGGGGAGCTTCAACCGGGAGCTGGAGGCAGGGAGTTCAAGCCGTCCATGTCCTGTCGTTGAATGACGGAGCAAGTAGCGATCAACGCCGCCTCCATGGCGAGTGGGACGATTGGGTTCTGCCAATGAGAACGAGAAGAGGCGGGCGATGTGTCAAGCGGCGAAGAGAGCAATTGTGATCAATCCAGAATCGAATATCCGATGAAGAAAGGGGAAGGCGAAGGATTGGCTGGAGATGCGAGGGCGAATATGGTCGCATTTTGCAGAAAGTCAACGCTCAATTCCTGTGGAATCACGTGGCGGATACCAGGTCTCTACATAGGTCTTAAAAATGTAAATCGGCGTGGAATCCAGCAGAGCCCAGACTCCAGGAAGATCTGGAGCGAGCTTCTCAACCAGGAACCGGGTCGAATATCTCGCATTGACGTCGATGCCTTGGAGCCTTGAACTGCAGCCGAATCCCTCGCGCCGCGGGCGAGGACCATCCACGCAAACTTGCAGAGTAACATGGAGCGCAATTTCATTGTGCCTTACCTTTCTGGATAGCATAAGCCGGCGATTTGCCTGCGAAATTAGCTCCTCTTTCTGTATGTTCTACGTTGAGGTATGCAACGATGCTGATTGCAGTCTTTCCAATTTATGAAGGGTGATGATCCTCAGCCGTTATCACCACCACAAATTATTCCCCGATAATCGCTGCAAAACGGCCAAGGGGCACGACTTTCTTTGTTCCACAGCCTCCCCTCAGCCTCCTCTCCCTTTCTGTTATACATCATGCTATCTTTCTCCAGTTACACTCCTTGCTGTCAGGGTTGATAATATATCGGCTGGTCGAGCTACCTTCTTTGCTTTTGCACGCGCCCTGTTTGTTTCTTTTCTTGAAGTCAGGCACCCAAAACATTCCCCGAACTCCAATCATTCCATCGTACTGCGGCTTGTTCCAACAAACTTGTGATAGCTTCATCACAACCTCATCATTGCTTTGTTGATCTAATATTTGATTTGTAATCATCCCCATTTCGACGAGACAAAACAATCCGCTGTGTACGTATCGGTCGACCCATAAAAACATTATGGGAGACGCCCCAAACAAAATCTCGATCACTATTTGCGGGGATGGTGGATGCGGTATGTTGTGCAACATTCTTATATCTCACATCTCCAATCCGATCTTCGCGGCCTTTTTTTTGGGGGGAATGCAATTCCTCAATNACAGTCAGTGCATGTCATTAACTGACGATAGGAAAATCCTCCATCACCCTGCGACTGGTCCGCAGTGAATGGGTCCACGAGTAAGCCAATTCCATGCCATATGGTCAATTGACAATTCTAACACATTCCATTCATATTTAGATACGATCCTACCATAGGTAACAAACACTCACCCACCCAAAATACTCGATACCAGATTCTCATACACATATCGTGCTTCGTTAGAGGACTCATATTCGGTCACGCGCACCATTGATGGCGAACAATATTTCTTATCTATCACTGACACCGCGGGTCAGGAGGAGTATCGTGGTCTATGGGCGGCATCCAACCTGAAGTCCGATGCGTTCCTCCTCGTCTACGACATCACCAGCGAGTCCAGTTTAAGTGCACTGGATTATTTCATGGACATGATCGAGATGGAGACCGATCAACGTGCGGAGGACAACCTGCGGTTGTTAAAAGAACTTGGAAGTAGTGCTCGGGGGTTGGAAGTCGGAATGGCTGCACCAGTCAGGCTTGTCGCGGGCAACAAATGTGATCTCAAGGACAACCGCGTCATCAGTGCCAAGGATGGTCTAGAGTATGCTCGAAAACATAACAGCGGATTCATGGAGACAAGTGCACGGGAAATGGTCAATATTGAAGAAACATTTGCTCGTATGAACCTCATGTCTCCGTGCATTGCGCAATCTGACATTCTCTAGTTTTGGTCCGTCGTGTCGTGGAAGCCCGTCGGGAGCACCACCAATATAACCAGGAGCTAACAAAGCCAACTCGTCATGTGGGATTCTCTCTGAAGAAGCCTTCTACTGGCGCATTGTCGAAGAAGGAATCAGACGCAAACTTTCCAAAACACGAAAACAAACGCCAAAGCATATTCCACAGCCTGTTAAAGGGGAGCCGGCGCACAAATAATGGCCAGGAGGAAACTGAAAAGAATCCGGAAACACCAGAAGAGTTGTCATCAGATGGCGAAACCCCGAGCCGATGGAAACGTATGTGTTGTTGTTGAGCATCGTCCTGAGCTTATCATTTGGAGATTTCGACGATCTCCCTATACCCATTTGTACTTATTGACCCGCTCGGTGGACATATATGCATTATATTATCAATCATGCGCAATATTGTCTTACTACTTTTGTATAATAGATTTCAGATGTCAAAAAGACCGAGCTTGAGTAATCCATCTCAAAGGCTCAGTGAACCATGAAGTCATTGATACCTAAGCTAAGCCTATGCCGCGACAATTTCTGCATGCCGATATTTTAGCCGCCACTGAATTACCTTGAGGTAACGCTAGCAAGTAGCACGTTGAACTAAATTCCGGCGAAAATTTATTCGCTATTGGAACTTCAGTTCGCATCGTTATGACGTTGGTTGGCTTCCAGACTTGGGGAGTGGATCAGTCGGGGTCACGACACACTCCCGCAAAAGACGTGTATCCTACCTATGTAGTGACCAAGATCTAGAACTGTCCAGGGAAAAAGAAATTTCAATTAAATGAACCCTAGTTCGTAGAGCCGTGCAGGTGTAATAACTAATAACCCATAAAACATTAAGCTGTAATAATCTTACCAGAGGAGAACCGCCGATGATTTGACATTACACAGACAGGAACTAAGTTTGCCATTAACTGATGAATTGCATCGAGAATAACTGGTCGATGACCGAGTGGCGCAAACATGAGGTCAAAGTCGGTTAGGTCTCGCCGCTATCACAGACTTCAGTAATTCAATTGCTTTCCCAATCGTAGATAGGCGCACGTCATGAGCCATAACGACGAGATCCAGCTTCTAGGTCTACAATCGTCGGTACCAGTTAACAGTATGCGGTACTAGTCTAATTCCTCAGGCGACGGACGCCATGCTTGAGCCTTGTCCAAGTGAGCAACCCACCGCCAGGCCCGATAACCGAGTGCGGAAGTTGACAGTGTCAAGCTTTCAGGAGAATCATCCGACTTATCCAGTATTGTCATAGTGAATCCGCTACGCGACACAGGCTTGCTCCGCCTGTTGGATCACCCGGATCAACTAGTATCAAGGAAACCCTCCCTGTTATTATGCCGTGCGCCGTGCGGCGTGCCCACAAGGCCAGCCTTGCAGAATGCTGAGACCGGAACAGTAGTACGTCGAATCGTCGATGGATGAATAAAGTGGATAGAGGAATTTACAAACAGCGTAGTGCCCGGCACCGACGTGCCGATGGAGAACCCGATCGTTGTGCCGTGAATCCGCTTATGCACTGGCGGGCAGGCATACGAGCAAGTTTCCAGATGCAGTACTAATCTGGAACAGAGCCATGCGCATGCGGAGTACTGCCCAGCATTATTCGGCGAACTGGTTTTATGAACGCATAGGGATCGCCGAGTCGGCCTTTGCTATTTTTGCTTGGCCGGTCGAGCACGAGCAGGAAGATTGTGGCGGTAGCAGCATAGTGTAGGGATACTACTCCCACCAGCCGCCTGCCCAGTGCCAATGGCCCAGCATCGAAATAAACATCCGATGTCCACCCCCCAGGTCGATCGGAAATACGGCTTGTTTTGAGCGACTTTTGGAGACAGCGGATGTGCCCCATGGAAGATCGAAAAGCAAAGACCGGATGACAGATAATCAGGGCCGAACATTATTAACAACGAAGCGACCAAGTTGCTCCATCTGGAAATGCAAATGTCTCCGAGCTCCGAGACTAGGCCGAGGCCAGCATGGGTTCGTTAACTTCGTTTGACAGATGTTTCCGCGATCCGGCCTCTTGTATTGCAATTTTCTTAACGAGCAGCTGCTAATTTGCCTTGCCTCGAATTGATCCATCAATCCTATGCCAGGCCGTTGAAGAGTCGCGACCGCAAGGGAACGATATGAGGAATCGACCCGGATAGTGCTCACTACTGAGTCAAGCCATAGGAAAATATAAGCTGACAGAGTGACGGCAAGGGTACCTACTGCAAAATTAAGTGTTCTGCACTCTGCAAATTATAAGTTACCAGAAATACGGTAAAGTTAATTATGACGGAGAACGGGTAACAAACAATCTCTGTAATGATGGACCCCCCCTTGGCCTTTTCAACTACGTACTTGGAACTTAAGGTCAGCTAGTTAGTAACTTGGTAGTTACCTGGATTGATATAATAAAAGAACCGTCCTCCTCCTGGCAAGCTTCGAAGATTTCCTGGCTTCAGAACCGGACTCTGACTTTTGGGCGACCAACCAACTCTGCCCGACTACACAAGCTACTACGACATACAGTCGCTAGCCATCAGGTGCAACCTCTCTCCCAATCCGGCCATATAGCCAACCCACCTTTGGTTCTGGGGTGCGACTCGCATTGCATTGGTCCTCAGCGCCTGAACCTTCTTTGCGCTCTTTGTATCATCGACTTTCCGAGCTTGACGTATTGATTGTCGATCCCATCATTACCAAACTATTGCACCAGCGACAGCTTCTGGGGAAACAGTCGCAAATAAATCTGCAGCTGGGGAAAAAAAAAAAAAACTTTAGAGCGAGTCTCGTGAAACTCAAATCTGAAGCTGGCTCTTTTTTATCTCCCATCTTTTCCTTTCTACACATTTGGTTCCGATTTCTACTATACACATATTGTTCACATACTTTCCTACAAACCAACTACGCAATGACGGCGCGCCAATCAACACCAGCGTCTGAGCACTCCCACTCAGATAGCGGCGTTCGCAAGCGAGTCTGCAAAGCTTGCGATCGCTGTAGACTTAAAAAGTCCAAGGTAAGCAAACAGGCTTCGGTCCAGCATCAGCACCCACTGATGCGCTGACCCGGTGTAGTGTGACGGTGCCAAACCGTGCGGTCGCTGTCGGGCAGACAACACGCTCTGTGTTTTCGGCGAGAGAAAGAAGGCTCATGACAAAGTATACCCCAAGGGGTGAGCATGCACCTGGCTTGACTTGATATATGTGAAAGTGACAAAAGCTAACTGCTCCTCTGCACAGTTACGTTGAAATGCTGGAGCAACAACAGACATGGCTAGTCAACGGTCTTCAAGAATTATATCGACGCCTCCTCGAAGGTGACGGATGGCAGGGCGAGCCACTAAAATGTGAACCCAACGGGCAGCCATTAACGCATGACCTACTCACCCAGCTGGGCGCTCTAGATCAGAGCAAACATGAACGATTCGAAGAAAGCGCCGACTCCATGCAGCAGGAATTATGGAAGAACAACGCCGGACACATGCAACGCCAGGAATCTTCAGATACCAGTTCCGAAAGCGCGCACTCACCCGTTGTGCCACCTCAGTTCTCGGATCCCTTCACTGCGCGGACTCTACCACAGACCCCAACGACATTACGAATAGATGCCCCTCAATCCACGATTAAGAGTGAACCGCATATGACGCCAAACAACCCTGCATATGTTACGCCGATGCAAACCATTTCCATGCCGCGTGTGGTGGACCCGTCAGACCTGCAAAGCGTCCAGCTACAGAACACCCATTGGCCTAGCCCTGGCTTCGGAAGCTTTGATGACATTGATATCATGTCCGCGCAGTACAACGGTTTGCCGTACGACGACTCCATCACGTCGCCAATGTTCAACCGCCAAATGCCAATGGGCCTGATACCAGGTTCATATATGGAGAATAAGAATGACTTTGAAGATTTTTTGAATACGCAATTGGAGATCACGTCGTGAGGCCGACCATTTGGTTACAAATACGCTGTATGATTATCTCGCATTATTGGAGGATTTTTGGGTCATTGTTTTCAGGATCACAGCTTTGGACCGGTCGGAGATCTTTTTATTGCGGTGTTTTGGAGTTGGCCAAAATATACGGAGTTCGCGGGCAATATCTCTGGGACTTCGGCAACAACGCATTCTTTATCATATCCCTTTCTATTCTTATCTCTACTCATCCTTTGATTCCAACTACTTATACAATAGAGGACGAACAATTTATCAGCGAAATGAATATTTATATTAATGACCTTACCACCTCAGGTTCCTGATCTTGGCACTCGACCATTGAGGTCCTTGGAAACTAGCACAGGCATCCGTGTTGGATATTCTCCATAACAATATCCATAAGCTACGTGCACCATACATGGCGGTGACGTCGAAAACGCCTGGATAATCGGAGGCTGGAGCACGTCACGAGTCACGCTGACTTGACTGACTGACTGTCGACGACTTTATCTCCGTCTCCGTCAGCAAAACCCGCCCCGAAGCACAAACCGACCGAGTCCAGACGGCGTCTCAAAGTTGTAATAAATCCAGTGGAGAAAAAACAAAAAGGAAAAAAGAAAGAAAAAAAGAAAGAAAAAAAGAAAAATTGCCTCGATCCACAGCCACAGCTTACAGTGAGCAACATAAGTTACAACGGTCGGCTGACTGGTCTTATCCTTCTCAGGGCAGAACGGGAGACTCCGTCCAATTTCCTGACAGAGAACAAGAACAGCTGAATTCACGTAAGGAAATGGCCGAAAAACCGATTATCCGAGTCCGACCGCACTCGGGTCTAGCAACCTGGCAATTTCCCTGAGGAGTTGAGGATCAGGACCTGATGGCCGTTCGAATCGTTCGTTTGCTGGTCGGTCCCGACATCTAGCAGCAACTAGTCAAGGCTAGTTCTACTAGCGGCGGGTTTGGATTTTGGACATCCAAGTCTCCATCTGAGCGGAGCCAGGGTTTTTTTTTTTTTTTTTGCGAATATTGGCGAAAACCGGCGATATCTTGGCCTGAGTGGTTCCTCGATTGTATAGAAAAGTAAGGCCTGACTAAGTACTAGTACCTATTTGGGTAGTCAGAACGACGAGCTTGGAACTGGACTTGGATGTGACTCTTTCGTGAGCCCTTGTTCGATTGGTCCATCACGCTGCTCTTGCTCCAAGTACGACTCTAGTCCGTGGCGAGCAATAGCATAGATCGGTCGAGGCCAGCTCTCCCAGATTTGTGGTTATGGTGAGGAATGTGGAATATGGTGTGGGTCCAGGAGGGTCAGCATCATGATGTGATAAGTCTGCCGTCATACATCCCAAGAGCCTGGCACTGTCGAACTTTGTACCTCGGGCTGGAGTTGCTACCACCACAGGATAGGGGTAGTCCTCGCTCTGATTAATACAGCGATGAGTCTACTCCGTACCATGCTCCAAGGCGCGACAGGGCAACCGAAGGGGTTTACCGTGATTGAGGGTTTGTCATGCACTCAAATTGCTTGGTAATGATACCTATGGTGATTTCTAATGCCAACGGATACAACCTCTGGGCGGTCGGCATAGGGCTGGACCACTATAGACGCCGTCTTCCTCAGATTCCAGAATCACATACGAGATTTCACTGCATATGAACATGGGTATGACTCAACGCGCCTTTGGCCGCCACGCCTTTTGTCAAGTCGTCAAGCCCGTTCAATGCTTTCCGGCACAAGCTGGTCTCGCCCGCGCCGTATTACCGAATATGGTAGGTAATTCTTCCGACGGTCATACCAACCCGCCCTGCATCCAAGTTCAAGGCCCAGCCCTTGCAGGCTTGAAATTCACCCGCGCGGCCATTGCCACGTGAGAAAAGCGCCCTTCTTAGGTGCGTATATCCGTGACGCTACAGACGACATCACTCATACAGAGTAGATGAAAATAACTCAACTTGCTGCCCAAACATGATCTGGTCAGTGAGTTGGCCAAGCACTGCACTGCACCCGCTTTGTCAGCGGCACCTGGATTGTGAATGCATCGGCACGGGGATTTCGGAACACGGGCGCTCCGCGGACGCCGACCGAATTAATTGACTCTTGTTAGTTGGGGCTTGGGATCAGCATCACTGACACATTGTTGTTTGCTGACTGCTGTTAAGGTTATGTTTTGAAAATACAATCTTATGCAAGGATGATCAAAGACTTGGAAACGGCCCGGGAATAGATGTTACGAGGATCGTGAGAGCCATCATCCTGGTTTTCTGCACTGCTTTCGTGTCACGTAGTACTACAAGGAGACGAGTGAAAATGTGTAAAAATGAGGAGCAGCTGGGCTATGAGTGTCGTTGGTTCCATGGAGCATAAAAATGACAACTTGGGCTAGGGTGATTCATGAATAGAAAGTATACTGGCGCTCGAAGTATCCCGCATCAGCCTGGAATTTCTTCTTCTCAATTTGAAATGCTCTTAAAACCAGGGCGGGGGAGTGCTGTTCGTGGGTGTTCACCAAGCAGACCTGCATTATATTCCAACTGAGATGTCACACAACTTAGGCGAACCACCACAGGCCAGTCCTGGGTTGAAAAGCGCTTATGCTCGATAAACCGCAAGCAATAATCCCAACAGACTTGATATCAAAGCTGACCTGAGCTCCGTGTGGCTGAAACACCCCCATTCTGCTATCACATTTGAACCTCAGATCATTTTCCGCTGGCAGGACATTACCCGATCCTGCTTTTAGCCTAATAGGGTGATATGGAGCTTCTGAGGAACTTTACGATTTAACCGCAAGCAAAGAAAAAGCCACCTATCGTAGGATAAATGTTGCTTGAAGCTGGAGCTTTCGTGGCCTTGAAGCGGGTATTTTCGTAGTATTGCGGGGTAGAAAACCCCTCCATAATACCATCAAGTTCCGCCCGGACACCCATTCAACCACGAACGTCGCCAATTACGAGTACTACACGCGCGAAGACAACC
The DNA here is from genome assembly GCF_001890705.1 of Aspergillus sydowii CBS 593.65. Taxonomy (NCBI): domain Eukaryota; kingdom Fungi; phylum Ascomycota; class Eurotiomycetes; order Eurotiales; family Aspergillaceae; genus Aspergillus; species Aspergillus sydowii. Next base: position 3,453,666 of record NW_024467861.1, on the reverse strand, counting down.
ACAGCACTAGACAAAGAAACAGAAAAGTAAAATGGGTGACCACACCAGCGTCAAATTCTCCAACCTCGCTGCCATCATCCAGGAGTTTAACGTGGACGGGCAGAACATCGTGCAGGGCTTCACCAAGAAGGAATACTACGAGAAATACAACATCCCCTGGTTCGGCGCAACTATAGGCCGCGTCGCCAACCGCATCAAGAATGGAGTAATTGACAACCTCAATGGCCGTGAGTACAAGCTCGAGACGAACAATGCGCCCAACGCTCTGCACGGTGGAAGTCGTGGATTCGGACGGCTGGAATTCGAGGGGCCGACGATTATCAAGCGCGACGGCAAGGATGCGCTGCTTTATACTTACCTGAGTCCTGACGGTGACCAGGGGTATCCTGGTACCTTGGAGCTGAGGGTCTACTACGTCGTCAGCGAAGAGATCGAAGACGGGATTCCACGATCAATTCTCAACATCGAGTACGAGGCTGAGTTGGTGGGAGATGAGGTCGAGGAGACGGTCATCAACATCACCAACCACAGGTGAGTACTCGTTTTGCTTTTTGCATACCCACTTTCGTAAGTAAACCAGGTAGCTAACTACCAGCAAAGCTACTTCAACCTCAGCGGCGGCCCCAGCGCCGCAGAAGGAACCACCGCTAAACTCGCTACAAGAGACTATCTCCCACTAGAGACCGGCATTCCGCTTGGCCCAGTCGAGCAACACTCAGTTGACACGACGCAGCCCTTCGAGTTTGGGCCCAATAAGGCCGCCTTCGACGACTGCTTTGTCGTGGACCGCGACTTAAACGCTGTGCAGATTGACACACGCAGCCGGCCGTTGAAGCTCCTCGCCGAGTTCCGGCACTCAGACACCCGCATGAACCTGCAGGTGCATAGCACGGACCCAGCTTTCCAGTTCTATTCAGGCGCCGGTATCAACGTGCCTCAAGCTGATGAGGATAACCCTGCGCGGGGTGCTTGGGCGGGGTTCTGCATTGAGCCCAGCCGGTACGTCAATGCCGTTAACGAGCCTGGGTGGCGCCACACTGTTGTTTTGAAAAAGGGAGAGAAGTATGGAAGCAAGATTCTGTATAAGGCGTGGAGGGGCTAAGCTGTGGACGATGTTCATTAATTGCTTCGGACACTCTACCAATCGCTTGGTCTGTAACAAGTGTATTGGGAGTCTGGAAGTTCAGTTCTGTAGTTGAATTCAGAATAGCAGCAACGGTGCCGACTGTACCGATCCATCCCCATATCCGTCTCATAGTTTTTTGGAAATTTCCTGTCAATAATGTCATCAAACCCAAGCGGGGCCATGTCAACTCCACCACGAAAATTTTGTAAAAGCCGCACTCGAATCATAGTGAATAATCACTTTGGATTCCAGCGCAACACCGCGATAATAAGCGAGCAGATCCACTTTCCCGGGCATCCAGCACGCTTAAACGTTAAACCCGCGAAGTGGTGGGTAATAATGGATATACAGTTCGATCCGAGCGTAAAGTGCGAGCTAGTCTGCAATCTCCAAACGTTATGTGGCTCATGTTCCTGGGCGCCAAGGATTCTCGAAGTCGGCGCTTGTTCTAGCGCTCCAGCTCTGAACGTGATACCTGCGCAAACCTTCAAAAAAACACACTTCCCTTCACTAGCGTAAAATACAAACCCGGGTCTGGGGCGGCCTTGTCCCAGCCGCGTACGGTATTGTATCGAGTACGGCGATCTGCCGGAGTTGCAAGCTCGGAACGGAGAGTTGTGCATTCCAGCGTCCGACTCACGGGCTGCTTCAAAGTTTAGTCTCCCCAGTAACAGCTGAGAGCTGATCTACTAAGACCAAGGTAGGTAATTGACGAGGGGTTGCGGCAGCAGGGTTCTTGGAGTCGCTGCCGCACCTCTCATCTCCGGAGGAGTTGGTGTAATCATTACTATTAACGGGGTGTTGTCAGCCATCCACCGTCCGGAGAACGGCTTTAATTAGGTGAGATACGTGCATGAGAACAGCACCTGGTGGTCGGGGAGAGGGCGAGAGGGATCAGGATCCAGGATGAATTGTCTCATTATTGTGTGCTCCATCGGGTTCGAGCTCTTCTCCGCGGATGAACTTCCTCCCCGGGCTTTCGGGCATTAGATTTGTCCTGAGTCCTGACTTTTGATGAGGCCAAGAGGCGGCCCTTGGCAATGAGTATACGGAAACGGAGTATGGACTGAGCGAGGTAGAGTGTCACTGTTACGGTCTGTACTCTTGTCATCCTTGATGTTCATTCCATAAAGCAAAAAAAGTTACGAAATCTTTGTCCTTCCCTCCTGTCGCACAAATGGCATGGCATACTCCGGTTTGTTTTGTACTCGCCCTATGCGCATAGTCGCATGGTCGCATAACGGGCTTTGCTGATGCCGGTATGCGGGCGAGGGTTGTCAACTTGTTGACCGGCATCAGCAAAATGGGACGAAACCAATAACCATTGACACCAAATCAAACCCTGCAATCATCACAAGATCAATCCCACGCGACCCGATACTGCATACTCCTGTCTTGGGCTTTGTATCCGCCCCAGGTTCGAACTATAATGGTGGCCGTCACTTGTTTACCCCGCACTCGAGTCCGCTTTTATTTAACAAAGAAGTCGGGGAAGGTTTCGCGAGTTTGTTGGTTTTAGTATACGATGCACATGTGCTCCGTACTGTCACCCGTCAATGAATGTCTTGATTACGGTATTCTTGTTTATTTTGACCCGGAAGCATAGAGCAAGAAGTAATACCAGGCACTCTCTCGTCTCATCTTATTCAAAATCCCGACTATCCAGTACATATACTCGGGCCAGAAGAACCCAAGCCTTGGCTGACCCGTCCCAGAATGATGCTGCCTGCACAAAACAATTTCACAACGGGGCAGTGTTCGCGCCCCGTAACCATTGTCTTATCCGAGCGAACTGAACTCGTTTCAGTTCCAACCAGAGGGCAGTGCTTTTTATTAACTCCTGCCTATACGAAGTACGACTTTCGACGCGCCCACGCAGACAAGAGTCTTGGAGGGAGCGCCGAGGAAACCGGACGCTTTGGCAGGTCGGCTCATCCCTGACCTCAGATCCGCATTAGTCAATCCTTTCTCGGATTGCACTCGTAGCGATGCTTGGCTCGTAGGACTTTCCTCATAGAATTAACGCTTGGTTTCGTATTCGCTCTCGTAGTCCTTTGTCGTCCAAACATGCAGCAGCTGTGCGCCTGTGACGTTATGTTCAGACTAGCTCTGCTCTAGATCCTTGATGATATTGCTAGGCTCTTCCATTGAGAGGTACCGTATGTAACGTACCTTTTCTCGAACTGTAACGCTCTCTGCAAATACCTATCCAGCATAACACTCTTTTTACTTTTGGTCTTCTACTTCGAGTGCACTATAAATGCTAGCCACGTGATATCAAACCCTTACCCCCGGAACTACCCGAGCGCTCCCCGCGCTGAAGCGGAGAGCCACAACTTCCCCTCCATGATGATCATCTTCAGCCTTCGTCTGCCTTTATTTATACCTCAGATATACAAAAAGAAAGCAATACTGCGCAATGGCATCATCACACGGTGACCTCCGCCATCTCCTTCCGGCTACATACAAACGGCTCATCTCCGAATGGCTGGAGGAAGACTGCCCCAGCTTCGATTACGGCGGCTTCGTCGTCGGGGAGTCGGAGGGTGAGGCCAAGTTACTCGGAAAGAGCGAAGTACCTCCGCCTCTTTCTCTATACAGGAATGAAGCAGTAGCTAATTGGTACGATCAGGGTATAATCGCCGGCGTCCCATTCTTCGACGAAGTCTTCTCCCAGCTCGGATGCTCGTACGTTATGACCGCAGACAAAACACTCTTTACCCGACCCCTCCAATCCAGACCAATGCTAACAAATAACGCAACTAAAGAGTCGAATGGCACCACCACGAAGGTGAAACCCTCCCGGCGCAAACAAAAACCCATGTCGCAACCGTCCGCGGCCCCATCCGCAAGATCCTGCTCGGCGAGCGCGTCGCCCTAAACATCCTCGCACGGTGTTCCGGAATCGCAACCAAGACGTCCTCGCTCGTAAATGCGCTACGCTCGCACGGATGGCAGGGGACACTAGCAGGGACGCGCAAGACTACGCCGGGGTTCCGGGTTGTTGAGAAGTACGGGATTCTCGTTGGCGGTGCCGATCCGCATAGGCATGATTTGAGCAGTATGACTATGTTGAAGGATAACCATGTTTGGGCCTGTGCGAACAATGCGGCGTCTAAGACGGAGACGCCTGGCGTGAGTGGGGAGAACGATATAGCCGCGGCGATCCCGAAGGCCGTACAGGCTGCAAAGGCTGTCGGGGGGTTTTCAACGAAGGTTGAGGTTGAGGTCCGGAGTGTTGAGGAGGCGAACACGGCGATTGAAGCTGGGGCTGATGTGGTTATGTTGGATAATTTTACGTCCGATGGGGTGCGTGAGGCCGCGAGGAGGTTGAAGAAGGAGTGGGCTGGGAAGGGGAAGCCGAGAGGCTCGTTTTTGATCGAGGTCAGTGGTGGACTGAATGAGGGAAATGCCGTGCAGTATGTATGTGAGGATGTGGATATCCTCTCTACGAGTTCGATCCACCAGGGTGTTGGGATCGTGGATTTCTCCTTGAAGGTTTCGCTGCGCGACTAGACAAACTAGATAATGTGATGAATGTATAGTATATTTGTATCATTGGCAAATATTTTGATATCGTACATCTCTAGCCTTCTCTATAACAAGACACAGTATGTAGTTAGTATTTAGATTTCTCCAACCACATCTCCAACCATCTCCTCTCGAGCCTCTCAGTCTCCCAACCCTCTGTTCCCTGAGGAAGACCCTGTCCTCCCCGCTCTTCAACAGCAATTTTCACCTCGACACTCTCCATCGCGGAAACTCCACCACCTTTCCGAATCAACTTATCATCCAACGCAAGATACTCTGCATATTTCCTCAACCGCCGGCGATACAACGGATTCACCAGCACCGAAGGCCTAGTATGCGTCTTGACAAGCCCAAATACGGCACAAGCTCTCAAGATATCTTCCGCAGCGGCCCCTTCCACAAACGATGGGCTCGCAAAGCCAGAAAGCAGTTCCAGTTCCTCATTTGACCCCGCTTCCGGGATTGAAACGGAACCCTTCGTTGCTGTGGAATGCGCACTCAACGCAGCGCGCTTCCGATTCGCCCGTTGCGCGTTCTCCTTCGCGATCTGTTTCGGGATTCGACATGTATACGGCGTGACGGAGTTCCCCAACGCGAGAATTAGCAGCGGCGTAAATTCACCGCAGATGATCAGGATCAGGGTGAAGGGGATCATGCGCCGGACGTCATGAGATGCACGGTGCAGGAGCTGGAATGTTGAGCGACCAGTTCGGGGTTCGATGGCGTCATGCGTTCTATCACTTCCGGCGCCGCTTTTGAGAAAGAACCTCGATGGAGGCGACGTAGGTAGGTATGATGGGATGCCTAAGGAGCGACGAATTGGTAGTGATGTTCGATAGTTGTGATACACATTTTTGAGGCCTGTTTTGTAGAAGGAGAGGAAGGCGCGTCCGTAAGCAATCCAACGGGTGACTTTGTCGTTAAGAGGTGCGGAGGGAGGTATTGGTTCGGGGAGTTCGAGGTCTGCTGGGCGGGTGCTTGGGGGTGGATTGACGTCGTCTGCGAGGGGGGTAGAGGATGTCGACGAGGTGGAGGGGACACGCTTGTCCTTGGGCTGCGCCGAAGTCGATGGACGGCTGTGAGATTTCCCCGACGCGTAGCGGAGGTGAAGTCGATGTCGCGGGTTCTGTTGAAGGAACGGGGCGATTGCGAATTGGGGTAATTGCGGGCTGAGATGAGAAAGCCGAGCCCTCTGCGTGCTGATTGATGCCATCGATGCGAGATCCTGGAGATGGGTTGGCTGGAATGCAGTCGAAAGAACTGGCTGGCCAAAAGAATACCCTGGGGTGGGATGAAGGCCTGAGGCAGAGACAAGACCAAAATCCTCGCGTCCCAATATTATTTCAAGTTTAATTGAAATTTATTCGAAGCTTTCTATTCATTTCCTCATCATGTATTCGATCTCAGTCTAACAAGATTAGAAATGGTTATGAATGATGTTGTGACTCATCGCTGCGTACGTGAACTAACTAGTTACATAGTGTATGTAGTTCCCAAGTTCCTCGTATCCCGTCTGCCATCACAATCCCTTCCACAAACTCGATCAAAGGCAGAAGCTCAAGATGTCGGTGTCATTCAACCAACCAACTGCGCTCCTTTTAATCGACAACCAAAAAAGCTTCGATGCTGATCCCAACACTCCGTGCCACTGGGGTAGCCAACGCTCTAACCCATCCCTCAAGAACAACCTCAACGCACTCATAACAACATTCCGCTCCGCTAAGTCCAGAAACCCTGGAGTCGAACTCCAAATAATACATATATTTCACAGCTCCGTATCCCCAACTTCTGCTTTGCATCCCACTGCAGACAACGGAGCTGCTATCCAACCTTTGGACATTGCTAAACCAGCCCCCGACGGCTCTGAACCGGTCATGTGGAAGTATGTTAATTCTGCGTTCATCGGAACGGGGCTGGAACAGCATCTTCGGGACAACGGTGTTAGGCAGCTTATTATTGCGGGGCTTACGACAGATCACTGCGTTTCGACTTCGGTGCGGATGGCGGCGAATCTAGGCGTCGTGGATCGGTATCCTGAAGGCGAGCCGGTTCTTTGTGCCGATGGGAGCCAAAGCCGTTCGGTTCCTGTTGATAAGGGCCGCATTGTTCTTGTTGGGGATGCAACTGCTACGTGGGCGAAAGGGGGGTTTGACGCCGAAACTGTCCACGCGGTTACCCTGGCGAGCTTGGATGGTGAGTTTGCGGATGTGAAAAGCACTACAGAGGTAATTGATGCTTTGCGGGCTCTGAAATAGGCCATTACATTCTGTATATACCGCGGTGATAATTAAATCGAGGAAGTGTTACAGCTGGACCTTAACGGCAATCACGTTTTTGGAGATGAACCCCGTTACAAATAGCCATGCCTCTTTCTTAGCCGCCCCCTTGGCTGGATTTATGGGCACGAGAACTGCCGCACTCGCAGTTCGGATGCTGGACCCGTCATCTTCAAAGAGCACACGCTTTTCCCATCCTGTGCCATCCTTGTTTCGCTTAACATACCAGACGATAACGCCTTCTGTGGCCGTTGGATCATGGTGCGTCCTGGGGAGGTCAATAGCTCGTCTGAGACCAGCTAAGACGTACCCACTAGCATCGTCATCTACTGTTCGATAGGGATCCTCGTAGTAGCTGGGATTATCAATGATGCTGTCGACCGATATGTCGTCTCGGATGGATAGCGTTTGGCTGTGGTCGTTGCTTGCTTGGGTACGCCACATGGTCCCTCCTAGGACGCTGGTAACAAGTATCTCATCGTCCGACTGGCCATGGCCGAGGCCGTTGGCTGCCCACAAATTGGGCAATGCCACGGTGGCATTGACACCAGCAGTTTCATCGCTAGTCGTGAGACGATCAAGCTGGACATGGACCACGTTGGTCCATTTAATCCATGGCACAAAGTTTTCCACAAGCCGCATATACCCGCCGAGATAGTAATGGTCATTGGTAACATAGAATGAGTAGGGGCCAGTTGCGTATAGATCATTTGGTGTTTTCACCAACGGATGGCGGACAGAGCGAACGTGGCGAACTGTACTCGTTTTCAAAACGTGATGGAAGACTTCGATCTGTGACCGTGCCTTGTGGATGTCCGCACCTGGCTGATACTCGGGATTTCCCAAGTGGTTCACGGCGAAGATATAGACCGCGTCTGACCGGTCAGGATCCTGAATCACATCAATTCCGTGTGTGACAAAGGAACCCGGAAAGTTTTCGAAAGTAAGACGAGATGATTTCAGTGTCTATCAAAGATATTAGCCCCATAACCGGTTACCCATTATTAACGTTTACCTGAGGATCAATGATGTGAATGGACCCCGGTGTCTCTGGTGGTTTGTCTAGATGATCGAGAGGAGGGAACCATTGGAAGCGAGGGAGCACTGAATCCTCACACGCTGCAAATATGAGGTTGCCCGGGGCATAGTAGTGTATGTCTTCGCATTGCAGGGTATCCGGGATTTTGTGGATATCTTGGTTCGAGGATACAAAGACAGGGCTTCGATATACTCCTATAACCGTGAGGTGATGACGGACGGCATTATAAATTAGGGGTCCGGCAGCCGCCACCAGAATGAGGAACAGCGAAAACACCGAGATTGCCATAGTTACATTCGGTTCTTTTGGGGTGAGGAAAGGGAAAGAGAAAGAAAGAAAGTTGGGGAGGTAAGGGACCTCGGATGATGACCAAGGGTGGAGTGGAGTGGTTCCATACTCCGAAACGGTGGGGAGAAAACAATTACGTAGCACTAAATACCTAGTAAGTAGTAAGTTACAACCTCGGACCGTTGGCAGCGACGATCGTGTGGAGTTCAACACTACAAGGGGCCGGAATACTACTACTACATAATCAACATAATATCCATCGCTATCCAATTTAAGGAACAGAAAGCGAGATACAGCGTAGAACATGATGGACAACTTAATTCGCCTTCCCCTGACTGCGCTGTCATCCCCCGGGAACCCAAAAAATCTGTGTTGTTCTTGGTGTCATCTATACGGCCTCATTAGTCGACCGCGTCAATTTACCTGTGAGTGTCTATTAAAAAAAAAAAAAAAAAAAAAAAAGAGAAAACAAGAGAAAGAAAAGAAAGGAAAAGAAAAGAAAGGAAAAGAAAAGACTAATTTGCTCGGATCATTTTTCGGTCGTAAGATTGCTGTTTTCACAAACTAGTGGCGAGAAGAGTTGGAGTCCAGAAATTCCTGGTCACTGGCATCCAGAATATCGTATTCCTCATCGGTCAAAAACCCAGCATCGGTCTCGGTCTCGTCATCCAAAGTCAGGCTCGCCACATCATCGAGAACATCATGCTCGGATGTGTTGCTCACAGAGGGGGCAGTGGGCGGTACACCGGCTGCTTCGTGTGTGCTTGCTGATGGTGATTCCTTGTCAAGTTTGGGGAATACCATTTGGCTTTCTGAGGTGTTTGAGTTGTCGGCCGCGGGAGACTCGGCCGTCTTCTCGCCAAGAGCCACATTTTTGGTTTCGTCGATATCAATTAAATCCTCCCGTACTTGGACTTCACACCACAGTCTGTGTCCAAAGGGTGTGCCATCTGCAAGCTTCATACGCCAGTACGAGATGGCAGTTCCTAGGCGTTTGGGTGCTTTCAAAGTGACGGTAAACTGAGCGTTTTGGCCTGCCTCCAGTGGCTTAGACAATTTGTTGCTCTCCATCGCAACTGTGACTGTTTCCAGACTGCTGGGTTGGTCCGTGTTCACATTAAACATGGAATCACCGCCAACGAAACGGACATTGCTTCCAGCAGGCCACGCAAGTGGTCCGGGATTGTATAGCTTCCACGTCTGCTGGAACACTTGACCGGGGCGCATCACAGTGCCGTCTGAAATTGTATCCTCAAGGAAAAATGCCTGGTATTCAGAATTAAGACTCGGACTATAGGTCTGCTCAGGCTTAGTCGCCTGTTCTTCTTTGTTTGAAGTTGAGGAAGTACGGAGGTTGCTTTCCTCGAAAGCATGTTCCTTTTCACAAGCCACAGTCTCTGACGACTGGGACTCTGATTTGCGCTCGGGCGGAGTGGACGCTTGAGTGGAGGCGGATCTCTGATTGCGGTCGCCTAAAATATTCGTTTGCTTGTTGATGGTATTCTCGTGGACGGTGCTCACACTGACGCTGCGCACTGGTGTTTTGAATAGGACCATTGGATGAGTGCGATTGTGAGCATTCTCGGGGTGAACTTCACATTTGGCACAAAAATCCACGTCATTGCAAACAGAACACTTGTAACGAACGCCAGTAATGAACCCCGGTCTTGGCTTATCTTTGCACAGCGGGCCATCACAGAATACACCAAGGTGCACTTCGTGGGACTGCGGCGGTTCGGATATGGCGGTGTAAAGCGGAGCAAACCGATGTCTAGGGTGGGTTCGAGATGCCGAGAGATGGCACTCAGAGCAATAATCCCAGTCAGGGCATGTAAGGCATTTGTGACGCACACCGGTGATATGCTTAAGTTAGGTTAGCAGGTACTTCCAAACGTCTTATCAGTGTTAAAAACATACGCTTTCACAGCCGTCACATATAGCTGCATGGTTATAACCACGACCGGGCTTGCAGCGAGACAAGACAAGACTCTTCAGACCGGCGTCATGATCACCCAGCAATGCAAAAGTGTGTGATGGGTGATGTCCATGCTTATGACCAAGAACGCATGTTATACAGAGATCAAAATCTTCACAGTCGGCACAAGACACCATTTTTCCCTCATCAAACTCTGCAGACGATTAGCCCAGTCTGAATGCGAATGAACCAAGAAGATGTATTTAGTAACATATACATACCCTTAAGGCAGTTGTTGCAGATACGCTCAGAGCTGAAAACAGGAGCTTCAGCTTGTTCAGGCTCACTTTTCGGTACGGGCAATTCGGGGTGAGATTCTTCCTGAGTTAGAATCTTGTGAGACGCAAGAGTTTTGGTCGTGCTATTGGTGATGATGCCATCCTTTACGAACCGCCTCACCAACCAATGCTCATCCCCATCGCAGTTAACGCCGGAGTCAACGCATTGTGGACAAAGGTCATAATCACCATCGGCACAGGTGTTACAGTGATAGTGCTCATTTGGGATAGGACGGCCACAGTGGTTGCAGTCAATACAGAACACTCCGGCATGGGAGATGTGAGAAACGATCGGGGCACTAGGGATGTCGGAGCCTAGGACGAATTCTCTCTGGCTGGCAGATTTTGATTCAGTTGTCTCGGTATTCGGCAACTGGCGGGTCTCAATCTCGTCCAACGTGGACCTCTCTGCGCTCTCTGGCAGAGTCGTTGATGGCATTGTAGCACCAATCTCCGAGTCAAATGTTTTTGCAGGAATCGGAGAGCTCAAAACAGTCTCAAGATAGCTATATCTTGCTGGCCCATGCGATTCGCTAGGGCTATCGGAAACTCCAGCCTGAGTCGTGGGATCGTGGACAATGGCTTTGATCCGCAGCTTCAATTTAGCCTTAGCTGCTCGGTAGAGCTGTTTGAAAACTGCAGGGTTATTGGTGTCAAGCTGGACATAAGAACCTGCGCTATCGGAATACCGCTCGAAGGTCACGTTGGTATCCGCCGGAATGCCAAGCAACTGACGCAGCTACAGTAAGAATGGTCAGTATTAAGTGGTATGACGGTGTTGAATCGTTTGCCTCTTTGTGGACAGAGGGCTTAAAAAATAATACACAACATAAGAATGAGGCATAGGATGAGAGAACGACGGGGAGGGTGAGGAAGCCGAATGTACGGTGAAGAGCGAAGATGGCGCCGGTCGGAGCTAGAGTGGGGACAGAACCTACATTCTGGGGTAGAGTACGAGCTCCAAGATCTCTCAGCGGAATCTTGAAGCGTCTAGTGTGGTTATCATATGTCACCTTAACAGTGATCAAAGTCCCAGGCCCGACTGGAGTGGTAGCAGGAGCGGACATAACGGCGTGCCCTCGAGTAGTTGCTCGCCGGGCGGGTAGCTATGCTAGCTTCAACAGATAAGACAACGGAAATCCCGGAGACGAGCTCGATAAGTCAAGATAAAATGTACAAGTAGAAACTGGACAGCGAGATGAAAGAAGATGGAAGAAGATGAACAAAAAAAGAAGAAGCAGATGAGGAGGCAGCAAGCGATGACGAAGACGAGGCGAGGCAAGGCGAGGCGGAGGGAAGTTGAAGAGGAGAGGAGGAGCGAGAGTGAGGCTTATAATTGGCAGATAAGAAGATGCCTGGCCGGTCGGCGCTGGTTGGCGGTCACCTGCCCTGCTGTGCTGCACCCGGAGGCGATGGGCTTACCTAATGCATTCACTGCTTGGCAGTTGTGGTGCGATCACCTGTGACATAGGCTGTGACATCGACTGCGAATTAGCCTTCAAGCCCCGCCCAATGGCTGGCTACAGGGAGGCTTGCGAATTCGAGTTTATGGATTTTTGTTCCAGACTGGCTTGACTACGAATGTTTTTTCACTCCAATGGCTGAGAGAAGGGACCCTGGACAAGGCTAAAGGAAGGAAAAAGCAAATACGAGGCGATGATGCAACCGGGCATATGAGAGGAGCTATATCCAACCAGCATTGTAGAGTCCCAAGGAGCCATAGGTGTGAAAGCGTGGAGTGAAAAAGGCGAAAGAAGAATATATGGATAGCCGGCCGAGGCCATCACCGAGTTCACTGTCGTTGCATAATAATATGATATCATAGCTAATTGAGACGCGCTCCATACAGACAGAAGACTCCTGAACAGTATCAGAACATATAATAACATCAAAAGCTCGCTAGAAATGCATCAAATCCTAATCTAACGACGACTAATAAAACGAGAATCTCCGGTAGAAAGATGTCCGGAAAGCCAAAAGAAGCCGTAAGAATTTTGGGAAATGTGGCAGAAGCAATGTGGTTGCAATGGACAAAGAAAAGCGCCGAAGCGGAAAATCGCTGGAGACGAGCTGAGGAAAGGGAGTAAGGGACTCATTCATAAAACGGCATCAAAAAAAGGAGGAAAGAGAATATAAAAGCGAATGAAGTGAAGAAATCGTTCAAATGAAGCTTCTTTTTTGATGTAATTGTCTTTTGTTTTTTGGGCGGGGGAATTGGGGCCCTCCCGTGGGTTACTGTGAAGGATAATAAACACCCTGGGGTTGAGGGTAATGGTAATATGTCGTACCAGGCGCCGTCATCCCACCCATACCAACAGCGCCACCTGGGGGACCCCCGCCGCCATACGTTGGTCCTGGGTACATCTGTGAAGCATCAAGATAATAAACCGTGCCGCCTGACTCATGTGCAACTGTGCCTGCTTGTGATGTTGTTTCAGATGGAGTGTGTGTAGCCGGGACCATATACGGGACATTTTGATTCGCAGGGAAAGAAGCTCCTGGTCCCGTCCCAACCCCATTATATGGCGCATATTCTGCGCCCGAAACAGGGTAATAAACAGGCCCCGGCTGGTACGGGCCGGGGTAGTAGGTCGGGGGTTGTTGATATCCATATGTTTGGAACGGGGGTGCGTGAACGGCGCGCTCGGGTATTTGTGACAGAGGAGTTGCGGCTGTATGTGCTGGCGGAGGGTAGTTTGCAGAAACATCGGGACCGTAGGACGGACCACTGCCGGACATCGGGGCTTGATGATGGAACGGTTGCTCCTGCTGTGCTAGCGGTGGATTGACGGGGAAGCTGGCTGGAGTTTCAATGTCCGCCAGGGAAACAGCCTTCTGCGGGCGAGGTTGATGTATTGTGATTGGAGTAGGGCGACTCTCACGCCAGATAGGCTGCTGCGGTTGTGGTTGAGGATGGGAGTAGGTCGTGGCTGGCGTAATCGGTGCAGCAGCTCCCGGTGCTCGGGAAGGTGGTAGCCGAACAATGGGCTTCCCGTTCTCAGTTGTGACTACTGTCTGCCGTGAAACGACCGACGCCGCTGGCGAAAGATAACCATCTTGGGATGGTGGCTTGCCGAAAGACGACCTTCGGCTCATAGCGACACTGGGTGTATACGTAGAGCTTGCGTAGCCGCTTGTGCGGCGTCCATGCATGTAGCCACCTCGACCACGCCCACGAAAAGACTGCTGGTTGGGCCGTTGCGCTCGGGGGATGAAGACAAAGGATCGCGCCATCGCAGGGAAAATATATCTAGCTGTTTCGCCAGGAATCGATATTCTAACAGGCTTGTCTCGGCGTAGAGGGGGTCGATGTTCAGGTAGACGGGTGTATTGCTTTTTCTCAACTGCAGGAAAGGTGACGGGCTTATCCATGCCTGGAAGATACACCACAACAGGCACTTTTCCAGCAACCAGAGTGGTTGAAAAAGATCGGTTTGGAGTTGAGGTATTGGGAGCCGTGGGCACGGTCGTGGGAAAGTTCCTATGGGAAAATGTCGAGGCGTTCGTTGAGGCATTAGGTCGTCTAGGAGCAGGCGGATCGTCTCCAGCAACAGTATCGTGAAGATCATGCGTCCACGGCCCTTCAGTAGTAATATCTTGTTTCCTAAAAGCATTGGTTAGAATAATGCACGCGGATCATTCATTTGAAGTAGCTAGCCTGCAGTTACAGGATAACGTATGCACATACCTTCGAACATTACCGTCTACAATGAGACCATACGGTCTAGATTTAGGCTTGTTGGAGGGCTTGTGACCGTTGGCGCCAGTTTCCGACGAGCGTTTGTCATGGAGGAAGAAACTACCTCGGGTAGGCACAAAAGTTGGATCCTCACCTTTTCCCCTAATAGTTTTGTCATTCTCAGGACGTTTCGTTTCCATGGACGATTCTCTCGTCGGTTCGGTGGGTGGTTCGGAGGGTGCTCTTCCAGCCTGATCGAACTCCCCTCGCATGTTGTCAAAATGGATTTCCTTAACGTTTTCCCCCTCACCCGATATCTTCAATCCATTCATCATCGCATCCGTATCAGTAATGGCTGTCGCTAGCGTAGCTTTTTGGGGGGAGTCTGAATGGCGACGGCGGGACCCTTCTGGCACACGACCATTAACCTGTTGACTGTCCGGATTGTCGACTGGTATATTCTCGTCCTCACTCTCTTCACTACCTTCACCATCTGCATCGTCGTCATCCTGGTGGCTTCCGACTGAACCCTCGCTTAAAGAGTCATCCTCCACCTCTCCGTCCACCGAGCCTTCATCCTCACCTTCGTCTTCTCGTCTCCTTCGTCGGCTAGCACCTATATTGTGTCGACGGGGTGCCATTTCGAAAGAAAGATAGTGACGTTTTTTTTTTTTTTTTTTAAAAAAAAAATAGATGTAATTCGAATCGATAAACAACGGGGCGTTGGAAAGGAGAATCCACGTATGGGTGCACCGACCAGCAGCGGAGAGACAGGCGGGATGACGAACTCCAAACAAAAAAAGAAGGGGGTAACACCAGGCTGAGCACAGAAAAGAAGGCGACTTATATCAAAATATACTAAGAGTAATAAAGAGCACCCTAGAAGAGGGAGGGAGGAAAGGAGAGAAAAGCCAAATAGACGAGCAGTCGAGAAGATTTGATGGTTTCCAACGTCGAGGCATGACATCGAAGGAGATGTCAAGTACCCCGAACCGGTTAGCGCGGCCTAACCACCTCAGCGATTCTAGAACCGTTCCGAGCGTTTCTACTAACTATCAACAAGCCAGAGCTGTTCCAAAAGTATGGTGTCAGCGGCATCATTCCAAGCGAGACCCCGGGAGGTAATCGGCATTTGTTCCCTGGAACCACCAGGGTTACTTGTTCCTTTCTTTCATGCCACAAACCCACTACAGTTACATATGCAACATCCGTTCCAGCAAACCATGCTGACTCGGGCGGGTTTTGCTAGTTTAACTTGTCAGCTAAGCCCGATACCAGGAGTTTCTACGGAACGAAAAAGTGGCACAACCAACGGGCCACTGGTCTTTGATAAATGTTGGGACGAAAATATGTGTTTAGGAAATTCATTCCTTGGGTATCAGTGATCTTTTGCTTCTCTCATACCACGTCGGACTGCCGAATAGGGTAACCTGCGGGATGAATCCTTCGATAACAAACATCGACTTTAGAAGCTCCATAGACGGCTTCAGTCTGGCCCATGGATACAGCTTCACAATAGTCGTGAGAGGTGCCAGCCCGGTAGGTGCCTGGAATCAGGGCGAGAAAATACCTATCCTTCTTGATGTTCAGTCAAAGGTTGTCTTCTTTCCCTTGCCCTCAACAATAGCACCACTTAGTTTTTGCACAGTCGATTCATCGTATCTGGAGTAATCTGGCTTTGTGTGCTTGAACTTTGTAGTTTGACTACGCTGGGGCTTTCCCTCAATCGCAACCTCCTCAAAATCCCCAATCTCTGCATCGCCATTATTTTCAGCATCCCTCTTCTTTCCGTCGCCACTTTTACCGAATCGCTTATTATAGCGGGTTGTTGCATCTTCGGCAAACTCGATCCTCATGCGTCGGCCCAAAACTTGATTCACCCAAACTTTTCTCCGCTGTTGCTTAGTATGCTTTCCGCGCGCTGATTCTGAACCTTCTTCGTCCTCATTCTCTTCTGTAATGATCTTAAACCCTCTCACTGCCGTTTCAGCGGCTGGGATATCCTCGAATTCGACCCATGCATAGCCTTTGCATTTCCCCGAATCCTGGAAGGTAGCCAGATGTACGTTGGCAACGGTTCCACATTTTGCGAAGTGCTCTTCAAGTAGTTCTTTAGTCGCATCAAAGCTGAGATTACCGACAAACACACGTTTGGATGGAGGCCGTCCTGAAGCCGCAGCAGAGGCAGCAGCTTTGCCATCCTCCCGCGACTTCTCCGGTCGACCCTGATAGTTTTTCGCATCTTTGATCAGCACGCGGCGCCCAGAAACAAGCTGCTCGCTTAGGACCAATGCTTCTTTCACAGCCCCTGGCGTGGAAAAATCGACGTAGGCGAACCCTTTATTTTGCGCCCTTGGATTCTTGTCTGATGGCTTGGGAAGGTGAATTCGGGTAATTGTAGCATCTGTGAACGAGCAATTGGACGTCAAAAACCGCCGTAGATCCTCTTTAGTCACGGAGAACGCCAGATTTCCTATCCAGACGCCATAGTCTGAGCGTTTCTGTGTGGCTTCAGGCTCTGCAGGGGTCTCGATTTTGGAATCCGCTGTCGGTTTCGGCGAATCATCAGAGGCTTTCGCATCAGCTTCACCAGATTTCTTTTTAGCTTTACGCAGAGCCTTCTTCGAAGGAGGCTCAGGCGCAGAAACATCAATCTCGATTTCAGGACCGTCGAGCAGCTTTCGCTTCTTGTGGTTTTCTTCGCCAATGGCCGTCATTCTGTCCTCGATATGCCCTAAGCGATGAAAGTACAGAGTAGACAGATAAAAGAGGAAACAACTAGAAAATTTATATAATAAACGGAAAGAAAGATAAATTGTGATGGCAGTGGATAAATATTGGAACTATTGCTCTGCCATAATATTTTTTCCTCTTTTGACGGGCAGAATCTTTCCGCCTTTGAGCTTCCCGGCTCTACTCGCGACGACCGTCGAGGATCGGTCTATCGATCATCTCCCTGGTGAACCGTCGACACCGGCTTGATTCGACTTTCGACGGCGCAAATATTAAATTTCGAGGACAATATCCTTTTCGAAAAAAAAAAAAAAAAGAAAAGAAAAAAGAAAAAAGAAAATCATCACCACGCTCTTCGGTCATGTCTCAAGAAGGCGACGAAACACGGTCTTTGGCCGAGAGTCTCCCAGATGCTGAAGCCCCTACCAAGCAGTCCCATCGATCATTCAAGTGAGCGCAAACCGAGAGGTACAACAGTAACCGACAATGCTAATTGGAGTATTCTTACTACAGGAAGAAATTTGCGAAGCTCAAAATTCAATTTGAACGTAAAATGAAAGACAGTGAGACGCTCATTCACGAGCAGTTGCGCATAGAGGACCTGTCAAAGAGAATTCAGGAGCAAAACGAGTTCGTTATTTGGTCCTCACCTGTCTATGTTCATTCATTGATACAGTTTTAGTCAACTCTTGGAAGTTCTTTTGGAGTTCAACGAAACTGTGCACATCTCTCCCAAGCTTCGATACGATTTGAAGGTCCCTGGTGACGAAGACATTCTTCCAACCCCTGACGGGGAGGTTCCATCACTCTACAATGACCATGAAACGACTACGTCAGCGTTAAGTTTGGCAAAGAATGAACTATCAATCGGGCATATAACGGCTGAATCATATGAAAATATCGAAAATAGCGTCAAACGAGGCACGGCGTTTGCACCTTTATTACGGTACACGGATTTGACAAAGGTTCCTCATTCTGCTCCCACCCCTGAAGGCCAGAGTTCGGCAACCGCGGCAGAGGATGCGAGCTTGAACCAAAACCTTGGCTTTCTGACTCCAGAGCATGAAACAGAATACTGTCTAGCCACAGACGCCAAGTTAGGTGATGTGTCAGCCGCCGTTCAACTGAGCCGCGTCCCGGAGAAACCATCCTTGCTGGAGAGAGAAAGGGAGCATGCTCTTCGAAGTCCTGTTTCGGTCCATCATTGGTTGCGCAAGAACCATCCTAATATCTTTCTGCAAGATAACGAGAACGCTTCAGAGAAATCAGGATCACGGCCATCAAACCTGCGCGCTTCCAAGCGATCGGCACCCACTCCCCGTAAAGACGAAGACACTCACGACGAAGACAATGTGGTGATGGACTCTGGTCCCACATCGGGCGGTTCCAAGGCCAAGCGTAAGCGCGATGAGGAGAGCACTCCTCGAGCTAAAGCCGGTGCCGGCGGTCGGTCAAATCGGAAGAAGAAGGACGACGGTGTCTCAAACACCAAGCGTCCTGCAAAGCGATCATCTGGTGCGGGCGCATAACTTGGTGTTGCTTCTTGAGCAACCTCATTTAGCAACGTCACATGTTTTATTAGTACTTTTAGATCATTGTCCTTTCATGTTGAGCACCTTCGCGAAGCTCGTCTTATATTCTGCAGCTTAATATCCACCGTACTTCGGGCTGTGATTTCGAAATCGGTCCTTATATTATGAATATGTAACTTCAGACGCCTCCTTCGTCCGTTTATCAATCGTAGCTATTTTCGGTATATCACAGCACATGCCAAAAGTCTTGAATTACTGAGCTAGGCGATTAAACCTTCAATATACATGATATACTCGAAGTTTGTAAAGCCAGATGGTTGGGGGGGAGGGAGCGGGAAAATCGCGAAAGGAGAAAAGTGAAAGAGAAATGAAAGCCGTATTTGCTATCTGTGAAGTACTCCATAAATGATGCCAACAAATACTCCAGAGTACGTCGTGTGATGTCCCGTGGACCCGCTCACCTAGTACCTACAATGAGGATCCATCCGCGAGCGGTAAGTTTGCTTTGTTTGCTCCGAGGTCGAAAGTCCTTTCTGATGCTCGAAATCGCAAAACCTAACGGACATTCTCATCATAAAAAGCAGCCCGGCAATTTTTGAAAACACGTTTCCCGGCCCCGAATCCTGCATAATATCGCCATGGCAATTACAATTCTACCTCCCGTTTCGGATGATGTCGAGGCAACATACCCCGAATCTGACTTTGACGAAATGTCCGTTGACTCCGACGGCGGTGTTGAACTCACACCCGTAAAAGCATCACAACCGACAAAGCGGCCTCGGTTAATAGAAGGGACAGATGTCGGAACGGGAATAATTACACCAGGAGAGGTAGTGACAGATGATCCGCAGTGGATGAGGTTTGTTTCTTCTACTCTTATCTACTTGTCTTCATGTCTGCGAACTAACAAGTATTCTCATCTAGGGGCCACGGAACGTATATAAATCCTCTTTCGACGTCCATTATTGCGACGGTTGCTGGAACTGTCCAGAAAACCAATAAATTGCTCTCTGTCCAGCCCCTTCGAGCCCGCTATACGCCGGAGATTGGCGATCTGGTGGTTGGACGCATAGTCGAAGTCCAGTCCAAACGGTGGAAGGTTGATGTCGCAGCACCTCTCTTAGCCCAGTTACCTCTTTCTGCGATCAACTTACCAGGCGGTATCTTGCGTCGACGGACAAGTGCAGATGAACTGCAGATCCGAACATTCTTTAGCGAAGGAGATCTGCTTGTTGCTGAAGTACAAACGGTACATTCAGATGGTGCGGCCTCGCTCCACACTCGGTCGCTTAAATATGGTAAGCTTCGAAATGGCGTCTTTCTAGCTGTGGCTGGAGCCGGGGGTAGTGGCGCATCCAGCTCATCAGTCAAGGGAGGGCTTGGATCAGGATCGGCTGCTGGAGTGGTTCGGTCACGGAGACAAATGTTTACGATACCAACTTCTAACGGCGGTGGGGAAGTGGACATCGTCCTCGGAGTAAACGGGTATATTTGGATTTCAAAGCACGCGGAGGGCACCGCCACAGCATCCTCGACCACGGACAGCGTGTCGATAACGCGTATGGAAGAAATGGTCTCAAACTCGGTTTACTCAAGCCAGAACGATGAAATCTCTCCCGCCACAAGACGTGAAATTGCGCGGTTGGCTCAGTGCATTCGAGTGCTCATGCAGGGAGGACTGCGGGTGGATGAGGAAACAGTCATGGCAGCATACGATGCTAGTTTGCAGGTTGACCTAGAACAGGGCGATGAAGACTACGACGAGGATGGACGGCAGCGGGAAGGACGAGAGTATCTGGAAGGAAGCCAGGCTAAGCGAATTATACAGTTAGCAACGACACGCCCACAGAGCTGATAGACATAAAATTGATACCCAGAGCATTCATCTTATCTTCCCTGTTCTCTCCGTTTTTCTACCCTCTCTCGCTCGATGACCAATTTCTCGATTTTTATTTGGAAGCTGAGATAAGGACCCCGCATCACGTGGCGATAACATTGACAATGATTGGTGCCTGAGGTTGCACAGACACAAATCAGCTCATGCATGACCATTAAATTTTCGAAAGGCGTCGGGATGGAATGATTCGAGTTGGGAAGGTTAAAAGGTACCCAAAAGTATAATACTCGGTTTTAGACTCTTCACTCGCAGTGGTCTGGAACCCATTCCGCGTAATTTTCACGCTATTTACGGATGGAAAAGCAGGCTGGGCGCCAACGTCATCTTGAACAGAACCCAAATTTCTGGCGGTCCAGTGCTCATTTCATCAGTCCTCTTTTCTTTCTCCTTCAACTCTCTCCTCAAAATAACCCCTTCATCTCTACCTTTATTCTTCTCGACTTTATCATGTCGATCGTCCCTCAAATAGCTACCAAATTCTTTTCACACTCAATACCGTTTGAATAGTTGGGCTCTATAACCGCCTGTATTTGTACCCGCTACATCTACATCTTGCTTATCGTGCAGGTAGCGCGCCAGCGCACAGAACCACCCCCGTTCCTTTCTATCGCAGTCTAGGTGTATAATATTATACCATACGCCAGTCAAAATGCCTGATCTCCGCCGCCAGGTCCTGGAGAGTGGCAAGACCATGTCTCGCAAAGCAGCCTCGAGGGAAGGCTCCGGGCGAACATCGCGCACCAACTCCGCGCAAAATTCTCGCCAGTCATCTCGAAATGCAAGCAGACAAGCTTCAGACGATGAGGATGCAGGCAACCTCAGCGACGATACCGCAGTCAGGTAAGTTTTGTCCGTGACGGATGATTTTCTGCCTACTATTTGCCAGGGAATGATGTCATGATTCTATACTAAATAAATCTTGTAGCCTCGGCTCGCTTGACGATCTTGAAAACGCTGAACTTGAGAACAACAACGACAACTGGACCCAGGAGCTTCACGAAGTCATTGAGGATATCTTGGATCGCAAAAGAAGCAGCGCGTTTGGTCGTGAAGAAAATTATTCTGCGTTCTGCCGCCTCTCCAAGTTCCACTTTGTAGAAGAGCCTATCCGGCGCCGAGTTCCCGACCTTCTATCTGCGTTCATTCGCAGTATCAAATCAGGGGCCAGTGAGCGAGAAAGCGTACTTGCACTGCGCGCTCTGGGGCTACTAGCAATCACCGCTTCGGACCACACCATATTTGAAAGCGTGGAGCCTCTCCTCACTCGTACCATTCGAGATCCAGCCTCTTATGACATTAAGACAGCGGCAATTTATTGCTTGGGAACGTGCACTATGTTCGGTGGTGCCGGGGATGACGGTATCCAGGATCAGATGACGTTTCTTTTAGACATAGTCGCTTCTGATGGACAATCCATTGACGCGCATGGCAACCCTAGTTGCGTTAGTGCGGCACTCCAGATATGGGGTTTCATGGCGACAGAAATCGAAGACCTTGAGAACGAAAGCGAAGACTCGATTCAGATATTCATGGAACAGTTAACCGGTAATGACTCTAACGTGCAGATTGCGGCTGGCGAAAACATCGCCCTCTTATACGAGAAAAGCTACACGCCTCAAGAGGATTCTGACGTCGAAGACGGGGAGGAAGATGCTGATTATGACAGCGATTCCGAGAAAGAGAACCTCCGCGGCCCCAAGCTGATTAAACGATACGACCCATACCACAACACACCTGAGCTTGAACGCCAGTTGCAATCTCTCGCAACAGTGCATACAAAACGTCTGAACAAGCGCGACAAGAAGAACCTCCACAACAACTTTGCGTCCATATCCACTACTGTTGCAGACCCGCGCCGCGGCCCGATGTATAGCTCTGCGATCGACCACGGGACAAACCGACACTACGGCAGCAAGCTCACCGTCAAGATCGGCCGGCAAGGCGTCGTGCATATCGATCGCTGGTGGAAATGGATCCGTCTGAACTCACTGCGCCGTGTGCTTCAGGGTGGCTTTGCAACTCACTATTTCCAGGGCAACCGTGCCGTTCTAGACAGTCTTCCCGTGGTAATGGTTCGGATGCAGGAGGGGCCAGTGGACCGTTCCGCTCTTAAGAAGGCTGCGAAAATGCGAAACAGCCTCCGTTGGAAGGCAGCGCATTCTGACAGTGACTAGATTGATTTACCTTCGTTACAGCAAATTCCTATTGATTTACTATTCCTTACACATTTTATTACTCATTTTCATTTTATGACATCCGAAACTTACCCTTTACGAATTCCTGGGTGTACGCACGTTCTGCTCCTTCGATGCTTCTCGGCTTATTTCTGGTTAATGTTCTTTTTTATTTTTATACTCCAATATAAGCAGCTTTAATAACCCGCCGAAGGCTCTCAGTTATAGGAGCGACCCTGCCTCCCTGGAACGTTGCGAAGGGTGGGCCACTAGTACTTCAATATCGGATATATATGTGTGGAATGCTATGCTCGCCCTAGATTATTAGTTTTTTCTTAAAAAAAAAAAAACAAGAAGGAAGGGAGAAGGTCTTAACACAAGTAGAGGAACCATGATTGATCATAAAAATCACATGTGAGGCTAAATAAATTGTATTTTATAGGACTTCAATGTTATTCATTACTTATATCTTTCCGTCACAACCACCACCAGCCAACAATCCCCTATACAATTTTATCTCTCCCCTCCCCCTACACCTACACATCTAAGTCTCAAAAACCGGCAAAACGGTCCCCCAAGACCCCTTCGTCCTCTCCTCCCAATACCCATCCTTCCCGCCCTTCAACCGCCAAACTGGTTCGCTTTCCGGTGCCTCGTCTACTTTTGTGAACCATCGGGGCTCCCAGCTTTCGCCAGCGCCTTCCATGTCGCGACGACGAGCGCGCTGTGCTTCCTCGAGCAGGACCTTGACTTCTTCTGCGCGGTCGACGTCGCCGTTTTCGAGGGCGCGCTGATCCGGTCGGAGCCGGGAGTCCGTAGCCGGAATCTTTTTCTCTTCAACCGGGGTAATTTCGTTAAGTGCCGCAGCGAAGGTTGTCAGACCGTAATGCTTGGGAGCACTAGAGACCAGCGCCCCAGCGGTCCAGACCGTTGCACCGGAGGAGCCGTTGCGGGTTAAGGTTATAGATGAGACCCAGGAGCCTGCAAGGCCGAGTGGTGTTTCGCGGCCTGAGGAGTCGAGGAGTTTGGTGGATATTTCTTCAGACCTGCCGGAGAACATGCCGCCGGCCTTGAAGGTGGAGACTGTGCGGTGGCCTGTTGTTTCGTTGAGGACGGTCATTTCGCCGACTGGTTCTACGTATTTCTCGCCTGCGATGATGTTACGGAGGAATGAGGTTGCCGGGGACCAAGAGAAGTGTTCGCCTGTTGAGTGAAGAGTGATGCGAAGCTTGCCCTCTGTGACGATTTCGGCTGATTTACCCCAGAATTTCTGGGAAGGGCGCGGGGAATGGGCGAGACTCCAATTTTTGCTGTCGGCCTGGTAGGCGAGCTGGACGGGTCGGTGGGAGACCTTCTCTCCAATGAACCGGAAACCCATGTCCTCACGGACGAGCTCGAATGTTTCACCGAGCATGGGGTTGAATGGTTTGCGGATTGCTCGCTCACGGACACGACTGCTTGACAGTGAGGAGAGAGCGAACACAGTGATGTAGAGGAGTCGTTCGTTAGCATCATTGACCTGGGCTGCCTTATCAAGGAGGTTTGAGTATTCCATGACTTCAGCTGCACGCTGGAGCATGGAGAGGGGCTCATTTGAGGAGACAGGCATTGAGATTTGGGAAAGATCTTTGCCGACGTTCTTGCGGAGGAACCCAATCAAGCTGGGCGGCATCACTGTCGGGGCGGTGATGTTGTTTCGGCGAGAGACGGTGTCCAGCGGCAGCGGAGTGAGGGTTTTGGGCCGTGCTGGGAATAATGGAGAGTATTGATCATGGGTACCGCTAGTGCTTGCAGGTTCTGAGTCGTCGTCACTATCGGATGGCGCATCGTCGGCTGCAGCATCTGCGGAAGCATCCTCCATAGCCTCCTCGTCGTCACTGTCGCCTTTGATGGTGAGCATTTGGGAGTCTGATGCATCGACAGCGTCAAAGAACTCTTCAGATTTGTCTGATTCCATGCTCTTTCGCGATTGTATACCGAGCTCTGGAGTGTGACGACGTTGCTGGCTCTCTGTGATTAAGGTCGAGAATTCACTGACGACCTGGTCTAGGTCACGCAAAAGAGCCATGAGGCTTTCGTGGGTTTCGTTGGCTTGTTCACTACCCATCCCCCCGCCTGCTTTTCGATCGAGGGACGAATCGCTCGGAGCGGACAGTTTAGCCACTGGGTTGGAAGTTTTCCGCTTCCAGAAGGGCCGCTTCTCGTCGCCATTGGTCTCCGGATGAGGGCTGGGTGACCGGCCAGATCTTCCACGGGATGGTGGTGCGGGACTCATATACTTTGGATCGGTGTCCTTGGCCAGGCGTCGGACAGCATCACGGGATCCCGAGACTCGGCTGACTAGGTCGGCGACCTGCATCCATTCGCGCTCCTCGGCAGCGCTTGCCATAGAACGCTGGGTGGGCGATTGGAATGCCGTGTTCGGATGTAGATGCCTCGGCGAATGACTCTGATCATCATCTGCCGCGTTCTTGGAAGAAGACGCCTTTTCCAAAACGCGCTTCCACGACGCAAACTCGGTGTCATCGCGGGCACGTAGGTGCCAGACTTCAGTACCAGAATCAATGGAGATCTCGCGCGACTTCTCGTTGCAGGCTACGGCGGCTAGAGCCAGCGGGATTGAGCCCCGTAGGGTAGCAGAGTTGGGATCGTGGAAATAGGAGAGGGTAGAAGTCGCGAAATCAAGGGAGAAGAACCGGCGCGCCCACCCTTGATGGCGCTTACGGCGACGCTTGAGGAGAATACCAGTGTGGATAGTTGTCTCTGTATCACCCTCTTGCACCTGGATCTGCGGCGGCATTTTGGCAATAAGGCTGTTGCCCCGCCTCCGGGAGGATTGAGACTCCGTTGCATCGCTTGCCGGTTGACTGGCCGCATGGGGTGTTGGAACTGCCTGCGGGGGCAGAGCAGTTGGGTAGGTGAGTAGCACTAGGGTCACTGTCTTGGACAATTGTTTCGAAAACGTGTTGTCGAAGACGAGCGCATAATTTCCGCCCTCATTGGAAGGCACATCGTACGTCCCCTGGACGATCTTGTCTGCCTCACATTTGCCGACCCAGCGGATTTGCTTCAAGCCCATGGTTGTCAGCTTGTCAATAAGGGACGCCGAATTACTCTGGCGCGAGCTGGAGCCGCCATTTGCGAGGTTCTCGTTCGAGTCGTTACTCGGGGTATCTGTTGAGGACAAATTGGGGGTACTAAGAACGCCGGATTGACCGGGATGCTTGAAGATCCCGAAATTGAGCGACTTCTTATGCGGTTGAATGCTCCAGGAAATAGTATGACCGGATTTGACGGGGACCCAGCGGACGAAGTAGGACTGGGGAGACAAACACTCGGTTAGCTTTTGTCTGACTCCTCTTTGTCGCATTCCTCAGAGCCTACCTTGCTATGGACTTCCAGCTCTTCCATGGCTGCCATGGTTGCGAAAAAGGGCAACAGGGAAGCCACCAACTAAAAGGAAAAGGATCGATGACGACAATAAACGGTAACCCAACGCGCGACTGGCGTGAAGTGGGGGATGGAGAAGGGGGGAATGGGATTTTAGTCGGTGCCTGCAGGGTGGAGCGAATTCACGGGCACATTACAGCACGAGA
Source organism: Aspergillus sydowii CBS 593.65 (assembly GCF_001890705.1). Lineage (NCBI taxonomy): Eukaryota > Fungi > Ascomycota > Eurotiomycetes > Eurotiales > Aspergillaceae > Aspergillus > Aspergillus sydowii. Next base: position 3,427,542 of record NW_024467861.1, on the reverse strand, counting down.
TGAGTGGGGAGAAGAGCGAGTATAATTATACAATGATCGCAGCGACAGCAGGGTCAAGAAGGCAGCCGGAGAATAATTGACGAAAAAAAGGAAGGGAAATCAGCGACAGGCGAGGGGGGAAAGGAAGACCTGTCATCTTCTTCCGCATGTCATTCTTCCTTCATAAATAATGCGGAGAGTCCCCTGTAAGGCCTGAGGCTGTGGGACAGCCTCCGAGAAACACCGAGGAACAACTCCAGGGCACCGTCACATGGAACAGGTTGACTTTCAGGGACCGGCTCGCCCGGATGGACCATGAAATTATTATTCACACATTCACGCACTCACGCACTCACGCATTCACAAATTCTAGTCCTGTCTTTGGTCGACGGACCACGCTATGCTGCTCAATGGCTTTCCTTCGTCGATGACTTGTATTGGATTCAAATAGAGGACTCCCTACTATCCCCGCAAAAATGGTGGAGAATATTACACAGTATAGAAGAAATATGCTAGAATAACAATAAATACGAATGTCCATCCTCTCAGCGTCGCTTTGAACCCTGCATATTGGTAAACAGCAGTTTGAATCCGTTGCACAGCGCCCGCATGTCTGGATAGGGGTTGCGCTGCAGCTCATAGCCCTGAGGAATGACTTTCACCGGCCAGCTTTGCACTTGCGCATGCTCTCCAGCCTTGAAACAAAGGAAGAAGTACCCCGCGTGTTTGGGGTCGATGCAAAATGCGTATGCTGACCGTCGGGGATTGGCCCTAGTATAGGTGTCAAGCCAGGAATCTAAACAGGCATTAGTACTCGTTAACTGACAAGACAAGGTGCAGAGAGGTAACCCACAAGTGATGTCTTTGCTGCCTTCCTGGTATTTTTCGTGCAGCATCATCTCGTCCACCTTCTTGGCCATAGCTTTGACATGGTTGAAGATCAGGTCATCCAAATCACTGTATGTGAATCGGCCTCCGACCTTCAATGTACGCCCAACGGAGAACTCGTTCTCCTTGTCCAATTCCAAGACATCAATATGCTGGAAGATGCCGTCGGCTACCTTCCACGTGACAGCCAGGTGGTCAGGCCCCTTGGAAGACGGTCGAATAACCACATCACCACGACTCTGTGACCCGAGAAACTCCACTGCCTGCGTGGAGTTAAATGGGCGGAACAGGGGATGCTTAATGACACGCATCGTACGCCCGCCACTCTGTGTATTCGCCTCGAGTGCTTCCCTATCCTGGCCCTCTTGACGATGATCCCATTCTCCTGCGTGCATCCGGTCGGCTGCAGGCCTAGACGGCCGGCTGACCTGTTCTTCGCGCAAAGACACGTTACAGGTGAATGTCTTGCGGTTTAAGAACATCACCTTAGCTGGTACCGTCTGGTGGAGTGAGTAAATCGCGCGCACTGGGATGTCGTAGCGATCTGTCATTTCTGATTCCCCAACGAGGGCGTCAACTCCGCAGTCTAGCTTGCCTTCGATGTGGTCGTCGCTGATGCGCTTAATAGCGATAGGCACCACCATACCCTCCGCGAGTGTGTCTGTCGTCTCGCCAGTAAGCATGGTGAAGATGTCATCCGTGCTAAGGAAGACAAACTGCTTTCGCAGTTCCTCGTAAGGCTGTTGGAGTTCCGCACGGATTGTTTCGAGCGTGGCACGTTTGCGCTGGTTGAGATTTTTCTCGAGTTGTTCCGCATATTCTTCAAGGATCAGATCGTTCACGCGATCCTGAGCCTCGTCCCGGAAGAGCTTGCGCACAATGGCACCGGAGCCATTCTCATCAGTTTCTGCCTTGATGTCCTCTTCGTCCAACTCCAAGGCGTCCGCTGCCATCTTGCGAGCGATATCGTAATCTTCCGGGTGCACCCGTGTGTTGTCAAGGGGATCCGCATCGGCGTCGGCGCTCTCATAGTCGATGTATAGGAAGCTTGCTGAGTTGTTCCATACCTTCACCCCCATTGCAGGGTATTGTACGTTGACTCCGATCAGCGAAAACCTGCTGTTGACCACCCCGCCAGTCATGTTCACTATCTTCAAGAGATGTGCTGCCTTGCGTGGCCCCAAACCGCAGACGTAAGGTAAAAGGTTTGCAGTAGCTTGGTCTGACACAGCCTCGTTGATGTCTACTCCGACGAGGTTGACCATGTCGACCAGTGCAGTTTCCAGCTGTTTCAGCAGTAATTCCTGTGTAACAAGTTGCTGACCCGGCTTGAACTGAATTGACACGATGTCCCGACCTAGCGAAGCGTATTCCTTCAGGGGACTCTGTAAATATTTGGCTAGCGCAACACAGTAGTGGGTGAGGGGAGCAAAGCTGGGATGATCCTTCTTCGCTCGCTCGCTGTTCTGATAAAGCCGCGCCACCTCGTCGTTGATGATAACTACCTCTAGGCGGTCACTGACTTCATCATCACGGTCATCGGTGTAAAGCGCGCCACGCAGATCTCTCGTGTCCACAACCTCAGTCAATAGCTTATAAAGTCGCCGAGTCTCGGGAGACATGCCGGACACCCCAATGACATCCGGTCGACGGCGATTCACAAGCTCGACTAGAGAGTCCACATCTTTACCATCCCCGATACCGCGATCCTTGTCACCCACAGATAGGTCGACGAACTTTCCGTTTTCGAGAACCCGGCCATCCTCCTCAACGTAAGCCCAGTGGATGGGTTCCCGTCCGACGATACCACCACCAGTGGACAGCGTCAATACGCGAGGGACCGTACCCAGAACCATACCCTTGGGTTTGTAAGGCGCTTGATCTAAGCGTTGGGAGAACGCTTCTCGGCATTCTTTTGCAACATGGTTTTCGCATTCTTGGCGGATGTTCTCCTTGACGCTACGGTTGATGACACGCTCTAGCTTGCCCAAAGCTAGGTCGACCACTTCGCGCCGCATGCGATTCCAGGAATCTGCAAGTTCACTGTAGTTATCGGACTCGATATCAGGGTATAGGCGCCTTCGGAAGTTCTCGAAGTTTTCAAAGCGTACTTTGACTTCTATCAAACCTTCCTCTTCTGCCTTCAGCATGCGAAGGAATAGCTCAGGCTGACGCGCGATATCGCTGAGTTGTTGATCTCTAAGGTACTTGAACTCGTAGTATGGATGTTGCTCATCGATGCGTCGCAACCCCTTTTCGGTCCGAAAGCAGTCCACGGCGCCATTCATGTAGTATGCTTGGCGGATGACTTTTCGCATTTTGGGACTCATTACAATTTCTTCTGCAAACATGCCTTTGGCGGCCTTGACCACTTGCGATGAGTTGCCAAAGTCATTGTCAACAAGCCCATCTGCCATTTCATCTGGGCGCTCTGATGGATCTTCTGTGTATTGACGACGACCTTCTTTCAGAGCATTTCCGGCAAATGCATCTGCTGTAATACCAAATGCACGTACCAGGGCGTAGGCTTTGCTATTGCGAACCCGATCGAAGAAGTTCTTGGTCTGGGCCTTTCGCCTTTGAGATTCCCCGGTAGCGTCACCGTTTGTAGCAGCCAGATCCCTTATCTGCGACGCATATTGAAAGTGGATATAATCTTGGATATCTTGCAGCTCTTCCATTGTTGTGGCTGCTGGTAACATTTCGTCAACGATCGAGTCGTCGAGGGAGAAAACCGACTGAATGTTATCATAGGTCTTTTGAATAGTGTTGCGTTTCTCCACCAGAGCTTTGAACTTGAGGTCATGGTCAAATATATCCCAAAGGTCAGTCATGTTCAGCAATTTCTCTGCTTTGATTGTATACTGGGCGCCTGAATCAAGATCCGCTGAAGCGCCATTTACAGGAACCTTAACTGTGTGAATCATGTAGTCCTTCCGATGTTGGAAGATGAATGGCACCTCCCAATCATCGGTAACGAGAAATTCGAGGACCTTGGCAACTGAGCGCTGAAAGGGTTCGCGTAGCTCTGGTTCAAGACGTTTCTTCAAAAGCATGAGGTTGGCAATCCAGGCGGCCTCTTCGCGGAATTGGTCTTCGGACAAGACGACATTGCGGTATGGTTTGCGGGCAATTTGATGCCGTTCCGGCTCGTCTACCAGGCGAATTTGGTTATCTTCCTCGGTCAACATCTTCTCGGCAAGTTGCGAAGGCTCAAAAACATCCTTGAGATCCAAGTGCTTTTCGACGTCTTCCTCCTGCTCCTCCTCTTCCTCCTCCATAGCAAGAGCAAAGTAATATTCGTTTCCGTCTCCAAACGCGGCGCGCATGTCTTCAAGAGCGTTCTCGTCGAGGCCAGTGGTGTCGGTGGCCCCAAAGGGAATCGATTTCCTGGGACGAGCAACCTCCAGGTCTTCTCGCTCCTGTTGTAGATCGTCATCCGAAAACACATCCTCTTCAATGAAGTCGTCCATCTCATCGCCGGGGTGTCTCCTACCGAGCCTGCCATAGTCTGGTGCGGGCTCATCTTCCTCGTCGGAATTGAAAATGTCATCGATAGCTTGGGACGGTTGCCGAATGTCTCGATCCTTGTGACCGCGCTTTAGACGCTTGAATTTTGACTAGGCCTAGTTAGCAATTTGTTTGGCCAGTAGAAGACGCTCTCTTGAGGCCAGGTTAGGGGAAGTCATACGTCGGCTGCAGCTGCCGATTGGCGCTCTGGATTGAGCTCGCCAATGAGTTCCAAATCTTCCTCGTCTAAGTGTTCATCCTCTCTTTCTCGTTCTTCGCGTCTTCGCTTTCTTTTCTCCCGGCGGCGTTGCGCGCGCTCTTCTTCTTCCTCGTCTTCGTCAACGATAAACCCTTCCCGCACCTACAATAGCCACAGAGTTAGCATGAAGAATTGGTATAGCTAACGCGCCTCGCGTGCTATGATCCCCAACTTACGGCTTGAGCTGCTTCTTCGTCGTCGTCATCTTCCTCCTCCTCGCTGGAATCGTAGTGCTTGCCACTCGTGTCAACACGTTCTCCACCATCGCCATAGTCATCGACAAGCTCCTCCTCATTCTCCTCATCGTCTAGGAGGGCCTCTCCCTCGACAAGATCGCGGGCGCTCATCTTGAGTTGTCAGACTTTCTAGAGATGAGATGAAAGGGCTCGTGATAATACAAGGGAGGTAGGACGGGGAAAGAAAAGCTAGAGGTGTCGGATCGCCGAAAAGAGGCGGGCAACACAGACGCCGTGACACCGATACAACGGAGAATTGGATTAGCGAAAGTCTGGGAGGCGCTCAAAGAACGACTGACTCCCGGTATGGATGGCTGGTTGGCCGGAGTCTTTTCTGGTCGTCGGCGTGGCTCAGTTTTGCTTCACCGCCTTACCACTGTGGCGCCTGGGAGGTTCTGTGGCTGAAGCGACTATCACGTGCAGCTTGTCGTGCATTATCACTATCAAAGCTCCAGGATCCAGGATCCAGAATTCCAGATCGACTGAGGCCCGAAACGACGTTTCCCTGACTTTGCGTTGATCAAGCACTTCGTTAAAGATCCCGTTGCATTTTCATCTTATTGCCGTGGACATGTCCTCATTCCGAATAGTACCTAGGACGAGGGACTGCAAATGAAAGAAAGGATATTTACACTTTCGCTTTTGTTCATGGTCCCAGGAACCAACTGTAAATGCTAGAGTGCCCTAGGAATAGACAGGAATCCGAAGAGCAGTTTCAGTTCAGACTCACTTCACGTACTTTTTGCTTCCCTCAAATTTGTCTTTTCTTCCCCCGAGTTCTATATTTGGCCAATAATAAATGCCCTGCAGAGGCGCTGGGCTTCGCGCCTGTGTTTCCCTCTCCATCTCCGCCCGAAGCTCCACCATCCACATTATAAGGCGTCCGTCCATCCACCGTCCCATCGATTCGGATATTCCTCACATCTTCCGGTCGCCGCGTCGTTTCATTCATTTTTCGCTTGGAGCTTCCCGAAGCCGTGTCGATTTCTACTTGGCGGCCTTCAAAGCAACGTCAAGAGATTATCAGACACCGACTGTCGCACCTGAGTCCAGGGGAAACCCCCACCTCACTGGCTCGGACCTCCGGCGCTTGTTTGCATTTCAACGCTCCACGAACAATCCGCTCGAGGCTTACGATCTCGTCACTATCGAGCAGACGGGTTGCCTGCAACGATCTGTACCGCTCGCTTTCCGGTGTTTATTTTGACAATCGTTGCCCTTCCCTCGATTCGCTGCCTCAACCCGACCCCTCGTCCGTCAGTTGATTTTCAGTCGCCGCAACCATGGCCGACCAATTCAAAGCACGAACTCTGAAGCGCAAAAATGTCAAGGGACTTGCCTTGAATGCTGCCCCAAAGCCCGCCGCCAACCCATCCGACGGTGATGCTCAGGTCCCTGGAGCTATCGGTAACAGCGAGAGTACCCGGACTGATACCCTGGAAATCGGGTTGGAGTTCAGGCTGGATCTGCGCAGCGAGGATTTAGTCACCCTCAAAGAACTTGGTGCTGGAAATGGAGGGACTGTGTCAAAAGTCATGCATGTTTCGACCAAGGTTGTCATGGCTCGGAAGGTAGAAGATAATCCTTATCCTATAGGTTGTGGGCTTTGTTGACAAACCTGGTAGATTATCCGAGTTGATGCCAAAGAGGGTGTGAGGAAACAGATTTTGCGAGAACTGCAGGTCGGCCATGATTGTAACTCCCCGAACATTGTGACTTTTTACGGGGCATTCCAGAATGAAGCAAGGGACATTGTGCTGTGCATGGAGTACATGGATTGTGGGTATGTATTCAAGGCTTGTCCGATCTATAACCAGGCCGCCTTTTGCACTGTAAGCTCGCTAACGATTTTCTTTTCCTTTTTCTTTAAAGTTCACTCGATCGCATCTCCAAAGACTTCGGACCTGTTAGGGTCGATGTCTTGGGTAAAATCACCGAGTCGATTCTCGCCGGCTTAGTGTATCTCTATGAAGCTCATCGTATCATGCATCGTGATATCAAGCCGTCCAACGTTCTAGTGAACTCTCGAGGCAATATCAAGCTTTGTGATTTTGGAGTCGCAACGGAAACAGTCAATTCTATAGCAGATACGTTTGTTGGAACATCAACTTACATGGCCCCAGAACGTATCCAGGGTGGTGCCTATACTGTCCGCTCGGATGTTTGGAGTGTGGGATTGACAGTTATGGAACTGGCTGTTGGCCGATTTCCATTTGACGCGTCAGATTCCGCAGCCGGAGACCGGGCCAGCGCAGGCCCAATGGGAATTTTGGACCTTCTACAGCAAATTGTTCACGAGCCTGCTCCCAAACTGCCCAGGAGTGACGCTTTCCCGCCGGTTTTGCACGAGTTTGTTGCGAAATGTCTGCTGAAGAAGTCCGAAGAGCGGCCAACCCCTCTCGAGCTATATGTTTGTGCCCCTCGTCCTTCCGCAGATCTTAGTATACTGACCCATGATTTAGGAGAAAGATGCGTTTCTACAAGCCGCCAAGCGAACACCTGTTGACCTCCAAGAGTGGGCAATAAGCATGATGGAACGACACAACCGAAAATCCTACTTAGCACCCCCCGCACCGAAATCCCTGAAGGAGAGTAAAGACATTCCATCGCCCGGCCAGCCGAAGGCCCCGTCTCCTGTTCATGCCCAAAAGCAAGTGTCCAACAAGTCCTCGCGTTCCGCAGCCGGAGAAGTTCCTCTCAATGTAGACCACGGCTCCTCTCAGCAACGACAACACGTCCCTTCAAATCCTTCTTATTTCCCTTCGCGGTCAAATCGCTCTCCACCAATATCGTTGGAACACCTATCTCTTGAATCGAGGCAGGATGAAAATCGATCAGCTCGTCGGCCCTCTCGAACTCCCCTAGGCGACACGAGCTCCACAACTGACCAGTCTCTACGGCCTTCTCTCGGTTCTCGTTCAGCGAGCTCACACAATACAAATTCGCGAATGCCCCTACAGAGCACGGCCCTACCCTTCCGTGCCGCTCCTACGCCCGCGGCCCCAAACTCAGGAGGCTGGTCGCGTCGAGGCGATCACATGAAAGGAGCCGTGTAACTCATGGTCCACTCCCATCACCTTATCCTCTGAACTTTAACATTAAAATGTGGTTGGGCCACCGTATTTCTGATGAATTTGCATCGGCAGGGCGTATTCGTTCTTTGGCCATTCTCGTTTATTTGCTACCTTATCCCGATTTCCTTTGTTCCTTATCCTGGCTACGTACCTGTGCCCCTTGGGTTACCTCATGATTTGAAGACCCTTTTTTGTACCTCTCATCTCATATTTCTTTTCCTTTTACCCTTTTGTTGAGGCTGGAACTCTTGCATCTGTCTTATTCTGGATTTAAATCTTGAAATGCCATTGGCCTCTTGTGTGCAAATTTATTCCAGCGAAGAATGTATGTCATTGCAAATCACCACCACACCTGCACAGTTCTTAGGGTAGCATATTTTCACATCTGCCTATTGTCACGTACAGTGATTGGTTAAATTCAAGGTCATTATATTCATGTTGATAATCTAGCGCCCATGATTGCTTGCACAGAAACTGGTGCTACGTCTTGTGAATAGGCTGATGAAACCTGCATTGCTTGTTTACTTGCTTTTGAAGGCCCTTGATAGCCATAGCATTCATAACTATTATTGATAGACAAATTTACCTTACTTCGTTCTATGCCTCCGGCTAAAACTCTTCTTTTATCCCAAGTTTTACTTTCTCAAAACCCCATAAAACCCATCCAGGAGCTGTTATTCGATAAAACAGACCATCATTGGAAGAACTGGAACAGCTTTGCGTAAAGGGCATGATAATTCCCACCATGCTTAAGCACTATTTAGCGCTGCTATTGCTTTTCACATGTGTTTTTGCGACGACCATCCAAGATCGTGCAGATTCGAAAGATCCACCACCCTCGGAGACCACACCGTCGCTCGCAACTCGTCCTGGAACCGACAAAAACTGCGTTCGTTGGTTCCCTGCCAAACGTGGCGACACGTGCGACAAGATAGTCCATTTGTTCAATATCTCTTTGCCGGATTTCTTCAAATGGAACCCAGACTTGGATAAAAACTGTGAGAAGAACCTGTGGGCAGACTACTCGTACTGTGTTGGTGTTGGAAAACCGCCCAACCCTCCAGCTCCTCCCACTACCAGCACCAAAACTACCAACGTCAGTACCACCAAGACAACCAGCAGCAGCAGCACCAAGAGTACAATCACTGGTAATGCCACTACCTCAACCACATTGGCTTCCGCTGGCTCGTCAACGCCTGGCGCATCTGGTTCTTCTAGTGCCCTGATTCCTTCTGGCTCGCCAACGCCTTCCAGCTCTACCCCCCTCACCCCGACTGGATCATACTCGACAGCTAATCCCATCACGACGTGGACCCCGCCTCCCCCTACTAGTAGGAATGACACATGGCCCCCAACACATACACAACCCGGGCAACCGGAAGGGTGTAACAGGTGGCATCGTGTTGCTGTTGGTGATACCTGCGACACAATTCAGGCTCGCTATGCCGTATGGGTGAGCCCTGAACAGCTGTAAATATCTTCCCCGCATTCCCCATTATATACTTACCATGTCACAGACTAGAGTGGAATCCAGGCCTTGCCGAGGATTGTGCATTCCCCTTTGTCGGTTACTGGGTGTGTGTTGGCCAGCCATTAAATACCACGTTCACCTACTACCCTGCTGATACTGGCACCACCACAATGCCTGAGCCTACGAATCACACTTCCACAGTGTTTCCCACAAATTCAACCACTTGGATGCCTTCTCCGACCCAAAGTGGACTCGCCCAAAACTGCCGGAATTATTACCAGGCCGATAAGGTGCTGCCCCTGCCATTGCTTTCCTTCGCCTAGGAACTAACAGACGATTCGCTGTTCAGACTGATACCTGCTCGACGATAATGGAGCGGTTCTACTACCTTACTGAGAAGGAGCTTCACGACTGGAATCCCGGATTGAAGGATAATTGCTCCGGACTTTCCGCTGGCTACTATTACTGTGTTGCAGCTTTTCCGAGTGGCCAAGAGCCTATGCCACCGACAGTGACCACTGTGCCATTTCCAACCGGCACCGGCACAGTCAAAGAGTGTACTGCTTGGTACAGGGCACGGGAGCTAGATACGTGTATATTTATCTCTCTCAAGTTCGGTACCTTCTCCGCAAAAGAGTTTATCAACTGGAACCCCTCTGTGCTTGAGGACTGTTCTTTAATACAGGTACGTGCCATCGATGCCTCAACTTAATCTAGTGATAATTCTGACATGCTCTTCGATTAAGGTTGATCAATGGTATTGCGTAGCAGTACCTGACACACCAAAAACACGCACAGAGCCTTTCCCCACAGCGATGCCAACTCTGTTCCCTCGCCAACCAAACATTATAAAATCGTGCACTTGGTTCTGGCCTGTCTTGAAGTAGGTTAAACCCCGAAGATAGACATCTCGAGAACATGACCTGGCATCCCAACTAACATCCATCTTAGGGGTGATAGCTGCGCCAGCATTATCAAAAAGAATGGAATTACCCTCACCCAGTTCACGGCATGGAATCCCGACGTTCTTGACGAAAAGGGAGTATGTCGCAATGTAATACCAAATCACGAGGTCTGTGTCGACGCACCGGAGTCCAATTCTGGGAGCACCGTTCCTTCATCGTCTAGTCTTGGTTTTGAAACTGTGACGGCTCGGCCGTCAACGACAATCAACTCCTCGACTGGAATTCAGTCTTCGTCGACGGTGAAGACTTCAATGAACCCATCTACTTCCCCGGTAAGTACTGCTTTACAATCAACTGCCAGGTAATGGTTAGCTCACTAACGGCGATAGTCCCAATTCCCCCCAAACGACAGACTAAATGCAATTAGTTGACATTGGACCCAGCTTGGGATACCTAAGTGCCATGATGGTTTTCATTCGTTTGAGTTGGTGACGCTTGGTCTAGCGTCATTTATGGTCCACAGAAATAAATAAGGAAAACACAAAAGCTAGCAGATTACTGTGGTTTCCCTGTGATTTTGTGCCGGCGGTAATGCGATAGAGTAGAGAGCGGGTTTCCGTAATCCCAGTAACTTATGGCATTGATGCAGTGAAAGTTTAACCCGGTGGAAGCTCTTACAGCCGTAAACAAGTACTCGGGCACTGGAAGTAGACTGACTGGCAATGGGCAGGTGCTAGGTTCTCTCACTTACAATATTAAATTTTCTGCCACTTCGAACTTCTTTACAGCTGACGGGTCTGCCGTCAAGCAGTCAGCTAACACTCAATCTAGTCTATTTACCCCTTCTCCAATATCGTCACCATTGTATCTCAAAGCTCAACGTTTCAAAAATAAACTATAGGAGGATTTTCATTTCTATATGAGCTAGAACAAGGATTGATTCAGTCACATACGATCTGATATGAAATCCTCTCAAGCACATTCATCCTGTACCGACACAGCCCAGGGAACCCTCTTTCCCCCCTCAACCGCACCGCAGCCTCCGTATCCAGCATCAAATCCATGGTAACCTGGCACAGCCAAATTGGCGGCTTTTAGTAGATTGGCAGCATTGTTCAAATGAAACGGCCCGAGTCTCCCGACGGCGCCTTCAATCCACAACTACCGGCCTGGTTTGAACTAGTACAGAGCCGGTTTCTGTCCACGACCATGTGGTAGGCACGGAAGTGATTCAGTGTATTAGCCCGCAGTTTTTCAGCATGAAAGGTTGTTCTAGTACAATTTTGAGGGGTTCTTTAGGATCTCGGCAACGAATTCGGGCCTGGCAGCCGTTGTCGAGTGTGGAGCGTATTTTTCAATTCTCGTCGTTAAGCTCGCTCTTCAGTTCTCTCACGGCACGGTCAAGAATCAGCCGCGCATACCCGCGATGCATCCGGATCGACCACCGAGGTAAAAGCTTCTGTTGCTCCAAGTTCCCCTCCGCCTCCACGATTTCATAATCATGGGATGTAGCAAAGCGGACTTCCACGAGCTTATCGTGACCGCTACCATTGTCGTCAACCTCGAACGGCTCCGACACACTCATCTCATGCCGCCCACCAGACATAAGTCTCCAGGGGTACCCCAAGCGAGCGATTTTCTCAAAAAACAACCGCGGCGGATCTGCCATTGTCCATGAGACTAACAACCCATTGCTATCTCCATCTTGGCTCGAAGACACCGGCTCCCGCTGGACAGTCAAAACGCCGTTAACCAGCACCCGCGGCTGGATTTTTTGCCCATGTGCCTCATTGGGGTCCGCAGGTATTGGCGAGAACCCATCCTCACCAAGGTCGCCCGGCGAGTACTTCCCGTTCGTAAAAAGTCCGATAATTGAGCCCTCGACGCGAAAGACTAGCGAGGACAATAGCGACTGCGCCCATATTTCTTCGCGTGAGACCTTCGAATTCGTGTTATTATTCTCGACTACTATGTTGTTTTTGTTGTGTTGTCTGTGTCTCCTTGCTCGCGCTTCCAGCGCACGGAGCGGAACTCGGGCGGCATATATGTCGGTATACGCGCAATGCTGGCCAGTTTTTGCGGGTATTCTGAGCGCTTTGCTGCCCGTTGATTCTGGGGATAGGGCTGGGTATTTAGTTTCCAAGTGTGTGAGGCCTAGATGTACGCCATATCCCGCTGCGAGGGTTGGAACGGCGATGAAGCCGAGGTATCGTGTGAGGCGGCTTTTTGACATGTTTAATGGATGGGACGTGGGAATGGTATAGATTAGATCGATGAGTTGCGCGGCGATGGACGCTATACATACATAAAACAATGAACGGGCTCGGAGGAACAGGCAAACCGGTGGGCGAATATTGCACCGAGTCAGCTTTGCCCAACGGGGAAATACCGCAGCAGCCTTGCACGTTTCCCTGATGGGGGCCAGAATCAATGGATCGACGGCCCAAAAAAACCCGCCGGATTTCGGTGGACTATTCAAAATATGCCTTGGGATGTTTTGTTCAACCGGGCTGAACTCTACGTTATTTTGTGGATCTGATGTAGCTACTCCGTACTCACGCCACGATAAACATTTTGCAACCGGTTCCGAGTAACCCTAAGAAGTTGAGATTATGATTAGTTACCTCACGCTGAATATCGACAGCGCCAGTATTTAGTACATCCATTGTATATCCCAAAACCAATCCAAACTCCAAAACACCACGCCCGTCCGCAATTAACCTTGAAAGCACCCCGAAATCAAAGCCCAACAATCTTCCGAAAAACCACATTGGGGATAATCCTACCGTCTCCAGAAATCCCGTTCTCACTCAACGGCTTCCCATCACCCCTCGCCATATCCGTCAGGAACTTTCCGAGATACTGCGTCGGCGAATCACTCTTCGTAAACACATTCCTCATAACGGGACCGAAGATGGCATGAAGCGATCTCGCCTTCCAGGTTTGCTGCTCCGGCCGAGACAACATAACCCTGAGTACTTCCGGGTCGTTCGCCGTATCCACGTAGGCCGGGCGGACGGCATAGGGCTTCAGACTAGGGTGCTTCTTTGCGAGCTCGAGGAGAGCTGATTCGGCTTGTCCCTTTACGCGCCCGAACAAAGGCGTGAATGGGCCTGGGGTTTGGGTTGCCTGGGTTATTGTTAGCGAGTGTTCTGATTCTATCTTCTAGAGATAAAGGGACAAGTGCTTCAAGTAGGATATACGTACGCCTTCCCCAGATACGTAGACAAAGTTGAACGAGTCCGAGAGCGTGGAGAACGCCTCTGCTGCAGCGAGAGGGTAATCGAGTGTGATTTTAACATAATCTCTGCGCAGACGGTTAGAAATACATGTAGATCAAATAAAAGGACACTAGGACAGTGCTCAACCCACTCTTTCGAAACAAGGGTCTGGGATATCCCTTGCGCCCAGATGCATCCGTCCGCGCCCTTCAGTTTCTCCAGGAGATCGGGAGGGTACTCGCTGAAGTTCTTGTGCTGGATGACAGTAACATTGGGCTGGTTCTCCGCCATAGGCACTGGACTGCGGCTGAGGATGTACAACGCTGAGATCTCGCCCTTGGGGAGGTTGAGGATGTGGTTTAGGGCTGCGGAGCCGACCACGCCCGTGGCGCCGGTGAGGATGAGACGCATGCTGGTAAGCTTTAGGGAATAGACGTTTTAAGAGGGATAAGAACGACAAGGGGCGCAAAAATGGAAACGAGGCCAATATATAGCGGTGATGCAGATGGTGCTGACCGGAGGTAAACGAGAGCTGTGGTATGTCCGAAAAGCGGGTCAGCGCGCTGTCATCACTCAGCAGTTTGTGGTTCATTCTCCGCCTCTCACTTTCTTCCTGGCTTCTTTCTGATCTGCGTGCTTGTTTACTCCGGACTTCGGTGATCCTCTGCCTTAAATCCTTTCTGGTCCCCAGCTGAGGCTCCTCGATCTGACTCTGATGACTGGCTCTCTCTCATACAGCGCTGTCAACGAGTCAATCGCTAGATGCCGGGATCTATTCAGCTATCCCCATCCAAATGCATTACTGATTACTTTGAATACCACGTTTCACTACGGTGGCAATCCATGTTAATCAAGGACTCTCGGCAGAGTTGCGACGCCAATCCGCCAAGGGTGTGATTCAACTGAAATGGCAACATTCTGGTCGGAACTATCTGAGTCTGCTGTATTACTGGCTCGTTGTTTACTCGCTAACGGTGTAAGTCAGCGCTTCCATCTCTCATTCACAGAACTCAAGACGCAGATTAACAACCCATCCATCCCACATCAATGCCCCGACGGCGACTGCTGCAAAAATGATCAGAACTGCACCCCCACCGGATGCTGCAACAAGCCTTACGAAGGTTGCGGTAACGATGGCTGCTGCTACGATCCAGACACAGAAGTATGCTGTGAAGATCGCGGGACGCATTGCAGTGCTGGTTACGAATGCATGCCGTCCACAGGTTGCTGTCAGACGGCCCGTAAGGAACGCGGTGCAGATGGCTGCTACGACCCCGAAGAGAAGGTCTGCTAGGGATGGCTACTGCACGGCAACAGCAACAGCAACAGGAACGACCAGCACAACCAGCTTAGAAGACAGTGCAAAAGTTGACGACCAGGCAATCCTCTTCTCGTACGAGACTGCTACTGCCACAGTTCCGATAATGGTTATACCGACAAGCGCTACTGCCCACGAGATGATTCGCTCGTGGCAAGTTGCTCTGCCCATTATAGCAATGCTTTTGAGGGCTGTATAGTAGATTATGCCCTGGGGCGGTTATTGCTCCACTGTACATATACATGGAGCGTCAACATTAAGTAATTGGACTGCATCTTATCCGGGTTCGTATAGTTTCCTGTTGTCATGTCTTTGCCATCACCTTGTGTTATGGCGTCATTCATTGCGCGGTGGGTGCTTCGACGGTAGCAATGCCTTTCGGATTCCGGACGCTGAGGTGCGCCTGGGTATGCTGGGAACTAAGAAAGGAAAAGAAGACCTCAACCTCTTCATCGCCACAAACACAATTCTTGGGACTTCTGAATGTAATGGGCAGCAGCAACGGCGTCTCGGGACTAGGCTCGCAAAAGCCTCCAGTGGAGCTCAATGGATAGGCAGCGGGGTTTCTTTGTATTCACTCTTTACTGTTAAGCTGTGCTAGAGATTTTTCAACATCCTTTTTATTTATAGTAATGTAGATACCTGAAACTAACCACTTGATGAGGGTCAATTTGCAGCCAGCCTTACATTCTCCGGTATCGCAGTTCAAGTCCGTTCACCGATCCAGCTGAGACTCGCCCACTTAATTCGGACTGGCGAATCAGTTAGGCCCCCTGGATTTGACAGATTTGACTCGAAGGACGAATGCTGGTGGCGCCAGCTCAGCCTCGACGCTGCGCAAGTTGGGGTCCAAAACAGCTGGCACGAGTCAGTCGGACTCCAGAAGCTTGGACTTCTTCAGCTTCTTATCAACTGGACCCTTTCTTCCGGGTTAGTCCCTCCCCTTCTTCTAGAGCCCAAAAGGCACTGAAAGCATGGCAACAAGTAGACGCGTAACGCAGCCCCGGTCGCGGAACGGCTGTATCACTTGCAAGTGCGTGCGTCCTCTGAGCACCCGACAACCCTGCAAATTGAAATAAGTACTGATCGTCAGAGGCTAGAATCCGGCACGTCAAATGTGACGAGGAAAAGCCGGCGTGTACACAATGTCAAAAATCCGGCCGAAAGTGTGATGGCTACGAGAATGCCTCCCAAACACAACTGCGCCAGCGGATCAATGAGCGACACAGGCCGATCGAAAGAGACACATTCAGAGCAGACCAGCGACTCGTCTTGCCTCAGGAGACACGCACTGAGCGGCGCTATGTCGAATTCTTCTACACCAAGACCTCGCATGTCTTTTCGGGATTGTACGAGTCCAAGTTGTGGTCCTATCTCATTCCCCAGTTTGGGGAGCACGAACCTAGTGTGAGACATGCTATGACTGCCATCGGGGCAATCCACTCGCGACTACAGATCACGGAGGCTGCTTCAACGCCCGAGGCTACCGGTCTAACAGAGCAGTTTGCGCTTGAAGAGTATAACAAGTCTATCCAGGGTTTGGTCAAGTCACTTTCGGTTGCAAAGGGGGGAAATGTCGACCTGGCGTTGACGTCCTGTTGCCTCTTTGTCTGTTTGGAAATGCTTCGGAACAAACGCAAAGCAGCTCTGGACCATATTGAAGCCGGGGTTCGAATCATTTACAAACACGAGCAGACATCAGCAGCAGGTGCTTGGAGCAGCGAGCTCTACCAGCAGCTACGCGGCCTATTCATCCGACTAAACCTCCAGGCTTCATTCATGGGCCGTACCCTAGTCCCTCTGAAGCTCTACTCATCGGAAACAATCCAGTCAGGCCTCCCCTTTGACGATATGATCGAGGCAAGAAACCACCTTGACCAAGTCATTACCAGGGGCCTCCTCTTCATCCGCTCCGTCGGCATCATGCGTGAGGCTCGCGGACCAGCCTTCCAACTTGAACTGGAAATGGAGCAAGAGAAAGTCCACCAAGAACTCCTTGCCTGGCGGCAGTCCCACGACAAACTGCTCCATAAGCTCGGGCCCAAGATCCAGCAACTCGAGCTCTGCGCCTCCCTCCTCCAGCGCATCTACTACTACACCGCACTAATTTGGACCCTCGTCGTCCTCGACCGCAGCGAGGACGCTTACGACAACTTCACGGCCGAGTTCGAATCCGTCGTCTCCCATACTGAGCAATTGCTCCAGATCAACCCATCTTTCGGCAACGGCAAAACCCATATAAGTGAAAGTCAGCCCTCATTCTCGCTAGAAGGTGGAATCATTGCCCCAGTCTATTTTGCCTGCTGTAGATGTCGCCACCCATCTGTCCNCCGCAGAGCACAGAGCATCCTTTCCAATTACTCTAGTAGAGAAGGCATGTGGAACGCTCGATTACATGCGGCAATCGCAAAGCGCGTCATGCAAATGGAGGAGAGTCAATGCGCGGTACCACCAACGAGCGAAAGGGATATCGGCTCACTAGCACGCGTTTATGAGGAAGTCCAAATAAGGGAGGAGTGGAATAATCCCATGCATGTTGTCATGTATACGAAGCCTGACGGGATTGATGGGCCTTGGAAGATGACCAGTGTCATGGTTGACTGGTAGTGAGCTGACAAAACTCTGCGTGTTGGGTTAACATTATGATTAGCGTTTATTCTGTTCTTTTGTGTGTTACCCATGTATATTCTTCTCGGCTTTAGCGTGTTCCATCGTCAAGTTGTTGTGGTCTCAATACCCATTATACCCTATATCAGGACTCCTACCCGGCCAAAAATGCAGATACCCACATGGCTCCATGGCTCAGATTCTGACCCAGCTAAGCTAAACCTACGACTGGACGAACAAGGAGAGATCTACAAGCCTCCAAGACAAATACCTCAGAACAAACATCTATCTAAACCTAAGCCTCCTACGTAGCAGCCAAGCATACCTAGATGTTGGCGACGAGGATGTATAGCCCGACTGTTTCATTGGCCAATATATTAGACACCAGGCTGAATAAGCCCAGATAACATTAACTAAATGTATTTGTTCTGCCTAGGGCTACATCAACATGCCCGGAGGGTCTCCGATATCTACCTAATTCACGGTAGAATTCAACAAAATAGACCTGAGGCAATAATATTGAGGCCTCCGGGTCTGACTTGGCGCTGAATACTCAATTATATTGGGATTTTGGGCACGCAGAGGTTAAAGATGGGTGCATTTGAGGGGTTTATTGCCAATATTTAGTGCTGGAACAAATCCAAAGATATATATAGATGCATAGTAAGGAAACTCGAGTTTATAGTTTAGTGTATAGCGTAACAGCTCCCCACCGTTGGGTAAATATAGTTGTAACATGCACGGATGCTTCTCGACCGTTTTGTGTAGGCGACAACGTATATTTTACCAAATATCTGCTGAAGGGCAATATACCCAGTCTACTAGCAGACCGTAAACTCCATAACCAGTGCTTGGAACTTCCAAGTTCAATCTACTTTTCTCTCTTGCGGAAAATGAACTTCCCATTCTGGTCTCCGTTATTCACTGACAAGTACCTGATTGGTGGCATACAGTTTTGCCGAATAAGGATATACGAACCCTTGGACCTGGGAACTGCTCAGGTAAGTTCAACGCGCCGTCTCTTCCTAGTTAATATACTAGTTGGTCTTTTAATATATTTTAATAAGTCGCCAGGTGCTTATTATATCCAATTTAGGATCACGAACCTAGTGTGCTCTAAAACCTGCCTGTTCAAAACTTCATAGATCCGTTGAGCGAGTTGAGAATGCGGGGTCTACGAGACTGACAGTTCGTTCTGAGTCTCTACAGCAACATCGGAGACTCAATTGGTGGCTGTTTTACTCCGTCTACTCTATTGACGCCCTTGTTGACAGCAACGTCAACGATTCTGGAAAGTTCAAAAGCCCACAGCACCCACCACGATGACGATGCTTCCCAGCCGATCTAAACCACTCGGACAAGATGCTCAAAGCTCAAGTCTTCAGCATAGCACTCACAATCCTGCAGGCGGCCACGGCGTGGCAGATACCCGCAGAATACGCCCTCACTCCGTCATCCAACGGCCGATTTCTGCAACAAGCCAACGGAGACCCGTTCTTCTGGCAAGCAGACACAGCATGGCTACTCTTCCACCGACTCAACTACAGCGAAGCAGATACCTACCTGTCAGACCGTGCAAAAAAAGGATTCAGCATGGTGTTGGCTGTGGCCTTCACCCAGGCTGGGATTGACAGTCCGAATCGAAATGGCGACCTGCCCTTTATAAATGAAGATGTTACGAAGCCCAATGAGCCTTACTGGGCGTATGTCGACTCCGTTGTCAAGCTGGCTTGGACGAAGGGGATAAGGATATGCATGGTTCCCTCCTGGGGGAAATTCGTGCATGATAGCGGTGCGTGAGCTACATCTCTCTTTCCAGATGCAGCAAAGATCCATCTGACTTGCAAACTAGAAAACTCCGCGGGCGTTTTGGATTCCACCACTGCCTATCCATTTGGAAAGTTTATCGGCCAGCGATATCCTTACCTCCCCAAAACACTCGTCGGCGACACAAACCCCTACTGGCAAAACAAGTCAGCCGTAAAAGACGACTACGCCAACGGCGGCATACTACCACCTTACGAAGTGACAGACTGGTCGCCTGTCTACGACGATCTGGCAAACGGAATCGTAGCCGGTGAGCGACAAGCTATCATATCCTCTTCGAGAAATGAATCCGACTCCACGTGGTGGCCACTAATGACAATCCATCCAACAAACCAATGGTTCAGGGGCGGACCACTGGCCCTGGCGCACGACTTCTTCGGCGATCGCGCATGGCTTACTCTGGATGCAAGCCAGTCCGGGCACGCAGACTACCCGCCCAATCCGCCAATCCCCTGGTGGAACTGTCGACGGGGGTGGGAGCCTGTTGAGATCATGTACGCGGCGGGATCGAGGGGCGGCAATAAGATCCGGCCGGTCATTGACAATGAACCGCATTATGAGAATAGGTATAATAATGGGAAGAGTATGAATGCGGCTTGGAATGCGAGTGATGTCCGGGTTGGGAGTTGGCAGGCTGTGAGTACCACCCCTTTGCCGTCGGGTGTACTTGTAGAGGCCCAGCCAATCTACTTCCTGCTGGTAGAGTTGTCTCTGGTATAGAAAGGCGTTAACTGGAACAGGTCTTTGCAGGTGCAGCAGGCCTGACATACGGCGCAAATGCCATCCAGCAGTGCATCATCCCGGGCCTTTTCGACTCGGACGGGAGCGGGCCGAGCAACGACTGGAGGACAGACCTAGAGCTGCCAGGATCAGGCCAGATGCAGTTCATTCAGAAGGCCATCTTGGATAGAGGTAACGGGTCTTCATATTTTAGACGCGAACCGGCGCAGGACATCATTGTCGGCGATGCGGGTGTCAATGATGCAAGAGTAACAGCGACGAGGGATAGTGGGAGCTGGATTATGGTGTATACACCTACGGGCGAGCCGTTTCAGATTGACACAACAAGTTTGAAGACTTGCAGGGTACGTGCGAGTTGGTACAGTCCATTGAGTGGGAGATATAGTAGATTTGATTATACACAGTGTGGGGGGAGTGCGGGGTCTGCTGAGAGTAGGATGTTTACACCACCTACAGGGGGCGGACACCCGGATTGGGTGTTGGTTCTGGAAGTGGTCAATTGAGTCTCATTGGAATGCAAGGCAATGGAAATAGAGACGATGAATTGAGTTGTTGATTGTAGTTGTTGCCATGACCTCACTTACTAAGAGAACCAGAACCGCACTAGTTAACTACCCCCAGGCATCCAACATCCACTCCACACACTCCAACTTCCTTACAATTGCGGCCAGTAGCTCGATTACAGTTCCTCTAACTAAATACCACTCTACCGGGGAATATATACTCTCGGGCAGCCTCTTATTTCAGCTTTCACCCGCCATGGCCGCCACCCAAAAAAGACCAGAGATCATCGACATCGCACGCGGTCTCGACCATGTACCCATGTGCGAGGATTACGAACGCATGGTATCAGGAATGCTGTAATTCATCTCCTTTATCCATGATTAGATCAGCCAATCTAACGGACAGCAGGTATAACCCGCTGCTACCCAAACTCGCCGAAGCCCGACACCGGTGCCGCGGGGTAGCAACAGACTTCAACCAGCTCGACGCCAAAACCGTGTCGTACGAGGAGATCGCAGACCGACGAATGGAGCTTCTTCGCAATGTCGTCGGGCGAGTAGGCGAGGGCACATTCATGGAACCGCCCTTTTGGCCGGATTATGGGTGTAACATTGCCATTGGGAAGGAGTGCTTTATTAACTTCAAGTACGTCCCCACCTAGCTAGCTACTTCGCGTGCCTTGCCTTGTTGTTGTTTGGGTCATCCCTGACTGACAATTCCAGCTTCACCGCACTCGACACAAGCCTCGTCGTCATCGGCGACAGAGTGCAATTCGGCCCCAATGTCTCAATCTACACAGCCGGTCACGACACGAGTATTCTTTCGCGCCGGAAGTTCGTTGAGTTCGGGCACCCCGTGTTCATTGGCGATGACTGCTGGATCGGGGGCAATGTTACCATCTTGCCTGGCGTGACGATTGGAGAGGGCTGCACTATTGGTGCTGGCTCTGTTGTTACCAAGGATATCCCGCCCTTCTCGGTTGCGGTTGGCAGTCCCTGCAAAGTACGCAAGACGATCCAGTCGGCGGAAGAGGAAATGGCGGACCCGGGGAATCCGTATAGAGATATGCCGGAGAAGTCTGACTGATCTGATGTGTACCGGATTGATTGATATTCGGTATTTTCATAGACAAGAAGGAAACTCCAGAATAGAGTCTATTTCTATTTAATCCAGGTGCATGGTGTCTTAACCCCAAACAACTCGACCAGGTCCCTCAAAGATCACCACCAAAAGTGGATACTCTTTCCAATCAAACTTCAGCCAGGTCGAGACATTATGCGCGATGCTGTCATGCTTGTATACACCCCGCCATCTCCGCCAATACGCAGTTGCATCCTGCTCTCGTCATCCTGGCTGAGGATTCTCAGCCGCTTCCAGGCCAACACACTATCACAACTGCTGCCTAGCTGAGCTGGTATTTATCTTCCCAGCTGAATCTAAGTTCACTTCTCTGAAATAAACATTTCAATATTGACTATAGCCCTCCCCATTCTCATTCGGTCGCGAAAATGACAAGAGAAGCCTGTATCGAAAACCCCGTCCGCGCATCCAACCGTAGTCAACCAGAACAAGAGAACGAGCAAGGACGAGAACGAGAAACGAGCCCCGATAGGATAACAGAAGAACAAGGACCGGAGGGAGACCGCCGCACACGTCGACTTTCTATCCGAAGCCGGTCTCGGCGAGGTTCCTACTCTCCACCACACGTTCGCCGTCGATACCGTTTGTCCCCCCCTCCTTGGCGTCTTCCTTTCGTTTCTTCCCACCACGAACTCTTTGCCAGCGAGGATTCCCAGTCTGAATCTCAATTCCAGCAAGACCGCTGCGTCTACCTCGGTCCCTACGACCGAGAAGCATATATAACAACCCACCCAGCCACCCACTATGACTTCACCCAGTGGCTCCCCCTGCTCGCCCTCGGGGCCCAAGAGACATGGTACAAATTTAACACCGCCAAAGACAAGATAGTCTACACAAACCAAAGCCTGCCTCTCCTCGCAGCCCCAAACCCAAACCTTGTACCTCTGTCAGATCCTAGACCCGTTGGGCTCCGCCTCGCCCGGATCGCAGCAACAGCAGCCCTCCGCCCTTCCTCTTCTCCTCCGGTTCCAGTCAAGTACGAAGATGGATCAAAGCCTGTCCCGCCGAATCTGGTATACCTCTCCATCCAGGCGTCTATAACAGGGAATACGAACAGAAGATTAAATGACCGCTGGGATCACCCTGATCGAGACGTGCCGGACCGAAACTTGCCAGATCTCGCGGATAACTCACTAGCAGGGCAGAATATCTACCGGGTGATCCGGTGCGGGAGCCGCGTAGAGGCGGCTGCGCAGGCCTTTTACTATGCCGGTGGGAACCGGTGGTCGACGGTATTTACCTGTGCTGTTGTGGCTGGGGCCAGGAGTTTGTCGGGGCGAGTGATGGTTTACAGCGCTGAGGCTTATGAGAGGGTGAGTTCGGTGGAAGAATTGATTGAGGATGGGGTTGAGATGAAGGGAGAGAAGATTAAAGTGTTTTACTGATTTTTTATTGTTTCATTGTGATGATTATTGATGAGAATACATATACTTGACGAATATTAGCATATTCAACTCTCCCATAATAAGATGTTGGAGATAGCTGGCTAGCCACCAGCCTTGCAGGGTTTTTAGTGTAGCGGTCTAGCGTCTCATCATAAGATAGGAAAGACCAGTAGTATAGACAAACTTAATGTGAACCCCACGAGCAGACCATCATCTATTTGAAACCAGACCTACTTGCCAATTCAACAGCCATTCAACCCCTCAGCCTAAATTCACGAAACGGTCAACGCTAATCTCCGATGCACAGGCGACTTTCCAGATCCGACACGGAGATTCAATTGGAGCGTCTAACCTTTTCCCTCAGACTCCTGCAGAACTCCGGACTGGCATGGCCCTGAGAACCCCGCAATCCCGCATATTCAATATCTGCCCTGAAGATCATAATGTGCAGCTGTTTCATGCAAACATCAATATGATACGGAAATATGCCGTGGCCAGTTGTATGAGACGGGCCGCCGGACCGGTTCATGAGCGAAACGGGCTATATGGGAGTTGTTCTATGTAGATTGCCGGACTGCCTAACTGTCGAGAAACAGGCTATAAATACAGTCAATCTTCTATCTTCTCTATCCTCCTCAGAGCGCCATCCTCGATTCTTCCACAATGGCTCCTATACTCAGCACCCTCTCTCTAGCCCTAACAGGCCTCCCCCTTCTCTCACTCGCCCAACAAATCGGCACCCCGGAGAACCGTCCTCTCCTAACAACCTGGCACTGCACAACCCGCAATGGCTGCAGCAAGCAAGACACCTCCGTCGTCCTTGACGCAGCCACCCACAGCATCCACGCCCTCGACGACCCCTCCACCTCGTGCACCACCTCCTCAGGCTCGCTAGACCCAACCCTCTGCCCAGATAAAGAAACCTGCGCCTCCAACTGCGTCATCGACGGCATAACAGACTACGCAGCGCACGGCGTCGAAACAAAGGGCGGCGTCCTCAAACTCACCCAGTACAAGAACGTCAACGGGACACTCAACTCCGTGTCACCACGGGTGTACCTCCTCTCCGAGTCCAACCAAACCAGCGGCGCAAACGCAGGGGCAGAGAAGTATACAGCTCCATCCCTCCTCAACCAGGAATTCACCTTCACCGTGGACGTCTCAGCCCTGCCCTGCGGTATGAACGGCGCGCTGTACCTCTCCGAGATGTCTCTCACCGGCGGACGAAGCTCAGAGCTAAACCCGGCCGGCGCATCGTACGGAACGGGGTACTGCGACGCGCAGTGCTACGTAACGCCCTGGATCAACGGCGCGGCAAATGTCGCGGAGAACGGCGCCTGCTGCAACGAGATGGATATCTGGGAAGCGAATTCGCGCGCGACGGGACTGACACCGCACCCCTGTATCTACAACGGGGGGACTGGGAGTGTAGAGGAAGGTGTTTACGAGTGCACAAATGACGAGGAGTGTAATGGGCCGACGGGGGAGAATGACAGTGTCTGCGATAAATGGGGGTGTGGGTTTAACCCCTATGCGCTTGGCGCGAAGGATTACTATGGACGCGGATCTAGCGGGTTTGAAGTCGATACGACCGCACCGTTTACGGTTGTGACGCAGTTCCGGACAGATGATAACACGACGACCGGTGCGCTGGCTGAGATCAGGCGGTTGTATATCCAGGGCGGCAAAGTGATCCAGAATGCTGTTGTGACGGCCGGGAATTCCCAAGCGGACTCGTTGACGGATTCGCTGTGTGATGTGACTTCATCCTGGTATGCTGGGTTTGGGGGTATGGAGAGGATGGGTGAAGCGTTGGGACGAGGAATGGTGCTAGCGATGAGCATTTGGAATGATGCTGGTGAGTATATGCAGTGGCTTGATGGGGAGGACTCGGGACCGTGCAATGCGACGGAGGGAGCGCCGGCCTTTATCGAGGCGCATACGCCTGGGACGAGTGTGACATTTTCGAATCTGAGATGGGGCGACATTGGGTCGACTTTTCGGGGAACTGAGTAAGGGTGTAGAGCTATTTCATTGATAGTTTGGAATTCTATTATTGTCTATTATCTTCAATAAAAGCCAATAATCAATATAGTACAGGTGTACGTCAGTAGTATACACGGAATAAAGCCCCTTTAGGCGCCGAAAACCTCTTTCACAAGCATCTTCTTGTTAACTATATGGGAACCCAAGTTAGCCGTTAGATAGATCGCTGTAGAGGGAGTACTCACCCTTCCCCATCGCATTCCTTGGAATAGGCCCATCCAGTATCTTCATCTCTGACGGTAGCTTGTAGCTCGCCAGCCGGT
Organism: Aspergillus sydowii CBS 593.65; assembly: GCF_001890705.1. Taxonomy (NCBI): domain Eukaryota; kingdom Fungi; phylum Ascomycota; class Eurotiomycetes; order Eurotiales; family Aspergillaceae; genus Aspergillus; species Aspergillus sydowii. The sequence continues at coordinate 3,402,168 of NW_024467861.1, read as the reverse complement.
CTTTCAACGCTCGTCGCATATCCAACGGTCCCCAAGGTTTCCCATTGCGGCCAGTCTCCATGGCGGCATCCGAGTTGAGAACCACGATCGCTGCGACCTTCTGTCCCCATTGTTCGGACGGTAGACCGACGACGGCTGCCTCGACGATTTGAGGACTAATTTGTTAGAAAATGAACGAATGGGCGAGGTATTGGTGGGACATACAGTGAAAGCAATTCCCGTTCCACCTCCAGCGCGCTGACTTTCTCCCCGCCTATTTTGATGATGTCTACGCTGCGCCGGCCTTGGATGAAATACATCGGCCCCTTAGCCCATTCACCGCTTGTTCCTTTACCAGCGTTTTCCACGGGCTGGCGGGTGGCGACGTCTCCTGTTTTAAACCACGAGCCTTTTCCATCGTCGCTGTCGAGGAATGTTTCCCGCGTCGCGGTCTCGTTGGCCCAGTACTCGCGAAAGACGGTAGGGCCGCGGAGTTGGATCTCTCCTTCACGCAGGCGACCTTTGCTGCCTACCTCTTGGCCCGGCTGGATAACTTCGTTTGCATCCGTGTCGAATAATCGAACTTCCACCGATGGCAAAGGCCATCCAACGCTGCCGTCTACGCGGTCTGCAAAGTCAAGACCGCAGCTAAGAGCCATTCCAACCTCAGTCATACCGTAGCGCTCCAGTAGAACATTACCGTTGCTAAGCTCTTGCCATGCCTTCTTAGTCGGGGTTGGTAACGCTGCCGAGCCAGAGATGTTCAGGCGAAGATGCTCGGGGGAGATGGCGATTTTAGCTGCGTCCTGGACCTCCGGGGGTAAACTCGAAAATGTCGACATCAGCCGGTTATAAATCGTAGGCACGGCAGTGAGGAATGTAATCTTGCTCCTTGCGCCCTCTGGCAGAAACGGTTCAGCAAGGCGATTCCATACCGATGTCGGATTGAACGGGAACATGAACTCAATCGAAGAACCAGAAAGAATCGGCGTAAGAATTGCATTAATCGTCCCGTGGATATGATGTAGTGGAAGCAGATGCAAAAGCCGGTCGTCGGGCGTATACTTCCACGCCTCGACTAGCGACGCCGCCTGCGCTGCGAGCGCAGACTGCGGTATCAATACACCTTTCTAGTCACGTTAGCCCATTCAACTGCTACCAATACCACTTATAACGACATACCGGCCGATTCGTTGTCCCAGATGTATAAAGCATCATCCCACCATTCTCCTTATCCAAGCCCTCCAGCTCAACAGCACCGACGCCCGTCGCACCGGCCATGATCTTCCTCCGCACGTCAAGAACAGGCTCGCGATTCAAGCCCTCTTCCAAAATCTTCCGGGCCATATCGCCGTATCGCTCCGTCGCAATCAGCATCCCAGCCTGCGAATTATCCATGATATACTTCAGCTCGTGAATCGGGAAACCGGTCGACAAAGGGACCGCAATTGCATCGCTGGCCAGGATTGAAAGAAGCATAACTTGGCAGAATTAGCGACCTGTTCAACTGATATATAGTGCAGAATATAGGACAGGCAAGACAAAACAGTACCTACGTAGTCGTAACTGTTCTCCGCTAGAAACGCGACTCGTTCCCCGCGGAGACCATCGCGGCCCCCGCCGTCGGATTGACGGAGTCGATCTTTAGACTGGAGGACATCTGCGACTAGATTTTCGTATGTGAATGTGCGGAAGGACGGGTTATGTGTTACTGCGAGGCTGGAGGGGTCGTGGTTCTTCAGTGCGCGGAAGAGAGAGAGGTTCGGTAGTGTTGCGAGGGATCGGCCAGCAGCGAAGCGTGTTCTGCATGACCTGCAGGTGAACGGAGTTGTCAAATTGCGGCGAGAGAGGAAGAAACCCCGAGACGCGGCGAATAATGTACGCTGGTGCATTATGAGGGGGCAATCAAAGCGTGAGGAGCATGTTCCTGCAGCTGGGGGAAATATCCGTTGATGTCATGAAGATTTGCGATTTCGGAGCTTGCGGTTCGGCGGAGCTTCATGCGACAGCAGCACGACTGCAATTGACATTTATCCTCGGGATTTTAAAAGTTAATAGTAAATCGTATAGGGTTTATAATATTTATAAACAAGTAAACCATTCAAAAGACCATAAGATATAGCATCGAGATCCTCTTCATTAAAACCAGCCATTCCCAAAAAGGCAACGGAGCTCTCTCCAATCCAATTCCGCCAAAATCGAATGACATTCTTCCCCGACATCCAACCCATCCAATCCGCCCACCCAGCACCAGAATATCCCACTGTCGGATTCCAACTCGCTCCCCGTCTTCTTCGAAATAAAACATAGATGTTTCGCTCCATCTCCGTTCCCCGTGGCCTGGTCTTCCCCCGCCGCTTGCTGTCAACCACAGTCCCCAGAATGGCCTCCGCATCAGGCACACCCATGGAAGATCTCATGAGGGAGAAGGTAAGATGCATACAGCGCTTATACCACTTTGCTTCGACTGTTAGAAGCAAGCAGAGCGATTGCTGACGATATTCCTTCATCGGTTTAGATAAACACCGCATTCAACCCGTCCACGCTGATAATACGCAACGACTCGCATTTGCATGCACACCATGCTCCAATGCAAGGATCGACGTCGAAGGAGACACATTTCCAGTATGTTTAACGAGGTTCATTACATTACTGTTGCGATGAGGGGTTTGTTAACTTGTTCAGTGTGACGATTACTTCGCCGTCGTTCCAATCTAAGCCGCAACCTGCAAGACATCGGATGGTGTACGGCTTGTTGAAAGACGAGATGAACCAAGAGGGTGGGATCCATGCGCTGCAGTTGAGGACGAAGACACCGGAGGAGGAGCAGAAAGAGAAGGAGAGACGGGCGCAGGCGTGAGCTGCGTCTGTACTGTGCACAATGGGTGAGCTTGAAGATGACGGCGCGATAAATGAACCTTTACACGCGGATATACCCGACAAACAAAGAAGTATTAAATTTATTAGAGGGATTGATTATTAAATGGATTCTAGTGCCGAAGGAGACGGCCAAAAAAGTCTAATATATACACACAGCGACATCATGCGCATCCTCACCAAACAAGCAGCGACGGGGACCATCCAGCCGCGTCCAATCAAAGATGCAGCTGTACATAATCATCAGTGAAAGAGAATCGAAAAGCGCTTTTTCAAACAGTAGCAAAATGGAAGACGATGTGGTATAGCCGGATAATATAAAAGAAAGAAACTGGATGAGGCAGAAGGCGCGCCTAAAGGTTCGGCTTACCGTGCCTGTAACAGGTGACTAGCACGGCAGTAATATTCCAACAACAACCGAACTAGGCCAAGAAAACATAGACAAATTCGTTCCGAGGACGGAGACAAAAAGACAACTAACAGTATGGCAGCAGCGTAATTAGGGAGATACAAGCCAGCCACAGATAAACTCAAACCAAATGCCAATCAGAAACGTCACATCTAGTTGCGCGACTGCGTGACACCAACGGCAACAGCCACGATGATGGCAATGATGATAACTGCAGGTGGTCATTGTTAGCTTTAGCGTGATGGATTTCGGATCGATAATACTTACTAACGATAATCAGGGCGTACCACTTCCATTTACGGGCGTTGCGGGCACTCTGGACTGCCTGCCCGAGCTGAACGTTGGCGTTTCCAAGATCCCCAGCAACTCTCTCCGCGCCCTGGTCAATATTCTCGATCGCTGGAGCCTGTTGTGTGACTAGTTCGTTGATTTCCACGACCAGCCGGCTAAGTTCAATCATATCCTTCTCAATCTTCTTGATTTGAGCCGAACGGTCCATAACAGCTATCTTTACATCATTTGCTTTCTTCGATCTCGCACCAGCGACCTTGGAAATGTTAGTACCACTTCCGAACATAATAGTCATGCTGTTCTTACCTGGAAGGTTTGTTGATCGCCAGCCAAGACAGCTTCGGTTTGCCGTTGGATTTCCTCTTCGGGTGTTTCTGGGTCGGCGGCCATCCTGATCCGTCGACTCACCTGCTCCCCCAGTTTCCTCTTGAATAACATCTGGCTCTTCTGATATTCTTCAAATTCAGTGCGAATAGCACGACCCTGAGTCTCGAGCTGTTTCTGGACATTCGCTGATCCAGGGGTCTTTTTGATCCGCGCCATATCATTCTTGAGTTTCTCGTATCCATTGTTGATGTCACCGTGGATTTGATCCAAATGCGACCTAATGTTCTGATCTTCCCTTTGGGATTCCGATGCTAGCAAAGAGTTTTGGGCCGCTTCAAGCTGATTCTCCCTGAGGCTTTTCAGAGTTTGAATCCCATCCTTGATCTTGTTGACTTCGCTAAATAACATGTTTGGGTCCGCAGGTTGCTGTTGCACCGGGTTCATCTCTAAAATCGCAATGGATTAGCCCACATGATTTGTTTGTGAGTGCATAGTCGCGCGCTTACCAACATCCTGGTTGCCATATCCATACTGGTTCTGACCGTAGCCCTGGTTACCAGCATAGGGGTTAGATTGAGTCTCCCCATATGCAGGGTAGTTGTTGTAACTTTGTCCGTACTGTTGACGCGAATTAGTGAGTTATGTTGTACGTTGGGCGCCTAAGCGCCCTTTCTTAAGGAAAAAGGAAAAAGCGCGCAGCAGCGGAATGTAGCGAGAACTTACACTCATAGTGAAGATAATGCGAAATTGAACGGTAGATAAGGTCAAGTAAGAAGGATCGCAACGTCGCCCAGTGTCAACTCAAGTGTGGGACGTGTCGTATGCGCAGGGGCACTAAAGCCGGAATGGCGGAAAGAGGGACAAACGGCGCGAAAGGGCGACTGGGATGGAATGCGGCGGGAGAGGAAGCGGCGGAAGGAAGAAATGAGGATCAATTGGTCGATAAAACAGGAAAAAGGAAATTAAAGAGCAAGAGACGGTAAATTGAAGGGTTAAGGGGGGAGTAGAAAACGAGAGGAAGAGGAAAAATGGAAAATCAGCAGCAGCTCCTGACGATGACGGCTGAGACACGAGCGGCCGGAGTGAGAGGCTGAGCACTCGAGCAGTCAGTGGCGGGCTCGGGCTGGCACTGCTTAGTCTGCACTCTGCAGTTAGCGCTGGCTGGGGTTTCGCAATTCCACCTCACCAATCAACGTGGTTTTCTGGTCGCAAATGGTCTGTCAGGGTCTCCAAGCTGGCCCCTCCATGAGGTCGTACCTTATCTGTTTCCTCTAACCGTTATTCGAGGGACTCTCGTTACTGAGGACACTCTGAAGTTCTGAGAACTTTTTCTCTTGCAAGCACAGACCAGGGACAGGGACGTGATCGTCAGGTCCTATTTCAACCGGCAACAGAACGTTTTAGAAAATAAAAATAAAAATTAACGAGGCTGTTGAACAGTCAAGCCTGGTACCTCAAGTTCTATATTTATCGCCCTTCATCCATAATTGCCTGGGCAGTTATTCCGGTGCCTTTTGAAGGCAGTGACTTTTCTCTCATTGGCCTTAATCGCTCCTCCCTCCAATCCGAGTCCAACACTGCAAGCTGAGCAGGCCCCGCCACCAAAGGGTCAAACCTTGTTAGGAAGGTCTAATGCTGACTAATATTCTCGGCGACGATACGGACCCTGAAAGCACCTTCACTAGTACACAGATCTCATCCAACCAGGCAGCAGTATGCCCTATCTATAGGTGGTGTCCTCTGTTATCCTCTTAAGAAAGCACTTTGCCTGGTAAAATCTCCGCCATCCGAATCTAAGCATCATCAAACGTAACAACTGCGTCAAGTATCTCCGTCAACAATTGGCTGGCGGTGCTCACTAGTGAGTCTGCTGGAGCTCCGCAGTGCTTGTCGAGCTTTGTCAAGAAGCTTATTGAACCTGTCTCGACGTCGGCCTCTCTCTGGCAATGACGATTCAGGAGTAGGAGGAGCCGGGGTAGCTGCCATTGTAGCTTTCCCGGCATCGATCTTCTCTTGCAAGATGGAAAGAAAGGATGTATATTGTTTCGTTTTCAGGTTATCTGGACCCAGAACGTTGTTGGCCAGCCCCACAGCCCGAGACATTAGCTGTAGAGTATAGTCGTTCGGGGTTGCCTTCAGGACAAACTGATATATGTTTTCCAGAGTCTGGGGGTCATTTGGCCCTAGCTCATCCTCCCTCGTTAGCGCTTTGATCGCTTCGTCTTTTCTTTTTGTGGCATCATCCCATCGGCCTTGCTTCCAGTATAAATTTGAGAGGCACAAAATGATCCCTGTGATGAGGAAGTAATCGGATCCGTATCCCTTTCTCGCACCCTCTAGTGCCGCCAGAAGCAGGTTTTCTGCATCCTCCCACCTTTCTTGCAATTCCCGCACTGACGCCAATGCGGTCATAGCAGCTAATGTATCAACGTCTCGTGGACCAAGTCTCTCGGTGGCTTGCTTGACTGCCCGTATCGCTACCTCTTCTGCTTGTTTCTCTTCCTGTAGCTTTATAAGATTCTTCGCCATATTGACCTCAGATGTAATTATTAGGCGAGGATAGAGGTCATAGTCATGGTTGCATGTCTTGATAATATCTGTAAGTATTTTGTGGGCTTCCTCCAGGCGTGATTGCAAGGTATATAGGTACACCAGCTCATTCATAAATTCCAAGGAATCGGAGTGGCATGGCCCATGAGCTTCTTGGCAAACTTTCAGATTAAGTGAAAGAAGGTCTTCCGCCTCCTTGAATCTTTTTTCTTCCATATATGACCTGGCAATGGATGCCACACTCTGCATAGAACCCGGCATATGTAGTTCGGCGGTATGCTGTAGGATATCTACTAGTTGTGGGTGCATTGCAACAAGTTCATCGTGTCTATTCCCGATCTTATATATGGCCGAGACAATATTAGCGGCGAAAATGGTGTCTGGATGTTCTGGCCCGAGTGCTTCTTTGCTCGTGGTGAATGCGCGCAACCCAACCTTTTCGGCTTCCTCTGATTGGAACAACCATAGGTGTTCTCGCGCCACACGGGCCATACTGCGCAAGGTTTCTGGATGTCGATCTCCAAGTTCTTCCTCTTGAGTGCTCATAATTTTAGTAAAAAGTTTGAGAGCTTCGGCATTTCGATGATCCTTGGATAGTCCCTCTGCTGTTCTCCATAGTAGATCTGGGTGTTTCGCTGGATCAAACTCATTCTCGCTTATTAACGAGACTGCGTGAGATAGATACTGTCTTCTGGAGCGTTCATCGGAACTAGAATAAGTTTCTTCAAGCCGATCAGCAGCCCATCGGAGAAATACTATGAACTCCCCGTCCTGCCGCGCCCAACTCCGAGTCGCAAGTCGTACGAGGCGATGCATGGTCGAGCAATCCCTCCGGCCGCTTTTTGTGGTAATAAATGAGAAAGCTGCTAGGAGCGATAAAGCTACGGGTACCTCGTCGATAGGCCCATCTGCCGGGAGGAAACTGTCGGGGATATCATGCCGGTCAACAAAAGCCATAATACGTAGAAATATGCCAGCCGTGTCGTTGATCTTTAGGAGCTGGTGGAAAGATACAAGCCATGTGGTAGCAACGGGGCTGGGGCAATCGGTATCGTGCCCGTCGTCCCCAAAGTTTTTGCCTAGGAATTTCACAACCTCTGGCTCCTGTCGATTGAATATTTCCAGGTAGCTTGATATTGTAAACTTCCTGTTCACATTCAAGAATGCTGCGGTTTGGACGAGAGCCAGCGGCAAGGATTCGAGCCGGCCAAGGAGATCGAGAACCGTTTCTTTGTCCTCCAGCAAGAACCGTATTTCCGGAATCAGCCTTTTGTACAAAATGTTGATTGCATCCTGCTCGCCTGGCTCGCGAACCTGCAAGACATGTGACCGCGCAGTTTGGGCAGCCAGATTCCCGTTGCGAGTGGTGATGAGAATCCGCCACTCTTTTCTCAAGGGGAGGCTTTGTTTAAGGTAGGTCCACGAATTGAGGTCGTCCACGTTGTCTAAGATCAAAAGCCATTTAGTGGAACTGTTACTGAGACAGGCCTTTACAGTCTGTTTCGCCTGTGTCGCGTTGGCATCAGCCATTCCCAGCATCTCTGCGGCGTCCATGTAGCTTTTCTCGATGTTCTCGATGCTGCTGCATTGAATCCAGAAAACCGAGAGTTCACTTTTCATCCGGTAGGATAGCTCGAGAGCTATTTGAGTTTTGCCTATTCCTCCAAGCCCATACATTGCTAGGACTTTTGGGCCGTCTGGCGAGGATATAGACTCTTTGAGTTTCCCGATTTCAGAGTCACGCCCTGCGAAATCCACGTTTCTATCGAGCGAGACCATCCAGTACTTGCTTCTACGGGCTGAGAAAAATAGTCAGTGGGACTGAATGAACTCGGACATAATTGACGCTCGCTACTACTAACATTTTGTCTGAACACTCCAATGATCTAGAAAGGTCTTCGCAGCTGCTGCACCTGTCGCAGCGGCGTAAAGCCGCCACTCCTTATTCTTGTGACTATCGGCATAATCAGTAATGCCTTTCACGATGATACAGGGCACCGCGCCATCCCACGCCCCTGAACCCTCCATCTCAAAACCTATCACCTCGCCTTTTTTGGCCAGTGCTTCGCGAGTCTCGCCAGACCTCATCACAGTATCAGCTGACGCCATGGGTCCGATGAAGATATTTGCATCCTCCACATCGGCCCGGGTGCGTATAATTGCAGACTCTGCGCATTCGAGTTCTTCACAGCTCGCTTTTGTAGCAGCACTGCAGATTGCATCGGCAGCATAACAGCTGCATCCGCGTGCATGCTCTTCACGATGCTTGTGATGATATGATGGTCCATAAACGACGTCGGTCTTAGCATCAGGAGCGCGCCATTTTTCTCGGGTCTCCAGCAGAGCGTTCACAGTCGCGACAAATTGCTCTCGAAAAAACGCCAGGTTGTCTTCGCCCTCAAGACTCTTCAAAAGGCTTTTAGCCTCGTCGTTGTGAGTCCGAAACGGGTTTGTGTGTTTGAACTCCCCTGGTTGTTGTTTTCCATAGTCATAGACGAATAGCTTATCTGCAATGATAACATCGCCGAGGTACCTCTGAGGTGACTTCGGGCTTGGGCCAGAAGGCATGCCACCGCATATGCCAACTACAAGCACGAGCTGCAGCTCGGTATACGAGCTTCGAAGGCTTGCCAGAGTGGCTGCAGCGCCGCGTGTTCCCATGTCTGGTAGGTAGGAAACTACGACTTTGTGGCCTGCGAGTAGGCCGTTGAAATAAACATTTCTGTCTCCATCGGCTCTACCGTAAAACTTAGAATACCTGTCGAAATATTTGTCGAACAGCGCTTGGACCGGTGTTGCCTCTTCGGCGAGTGCGCATACGATGGCCGTAGTAAAGTCGTTACGGCTTGCAGGGCGGTCCTGAGCGTCAATTGTAAGGCTCATTTTGGGAAGAATATCAGTTGAAGTAAACAGAGCGACGATTTTCTTGGTAGGGAAATTGAGCACAAACGAGTGTAGATGTCATTAAGTCGGTCGTTTGGGGGGTGTCGGTTCGTCTTATTTCAGAGCAAGTCTTAGGGGGTTAGTGACTGCATTAGGGTGCATGGGTCGGATTCATCAATCCCTGTCGGCACCAAGCACTAGGACAACAAGAGAAAGAGGCAAACGAGCGGGTGAATTGGTGGTGGACGCAGGCAGATGGTTCGTACATCTGTTTTCATGCTTATCAACTTTTGGCAAACGTTGATTTCAATTCAAACGCTTGTCATGAAGGCAGCCTCGATCGCAGCAGACAAGGATGGTGAGTGGTGGGTGCTTTGTATTCGCCGTCATATTCTCAGCCCCCATTTTTTCTTTTGCACAACGTACTTTTGTCTCTCGTTCCAGGCGAGCAATGACTGTAACCTCATCAGCAGCTCAGAAAAAGCAAGTAGCCCTAAGACGCTCCTCCGTTTGTGCGGGATAATCTGAGAGTGAGAGGACATCTGACTCCATTCAACCTCCTGACGGGCATTGTAACTTTCCGCCAGAAATCCATCCTTCCATATGTAACGTACTTCCGTCGTTTTGGGGCGGTTGTGCAATCGCGGCCACTCATTTGTGAGCTGAATGGTCAACTACAGAATAGTCTTTCTGAACCCTTCGCGTCATTATCAGCAAATGTACGGCATGATCAGGTTAGGCTGACCTCCCCAGCAAAATGCGGGAGATGAGAAATAGGTCAAACGCTCTTATAGTATCGCCTGTTTGTGGCGGCAGGGTCAAGATGCATGATGTTTTGAAAAGACGCAACCAGGTTGCTCTGGTATTACGGGTCTGAGTAGAGAAGGGCCAAGGCTGACAAGGCGAGGTGAGCAGGAGGCTGTGCTTGGTCGCCATTAGATCTGCGGGCTTTGGCATGTTGTCGGCTGTCACCGTATTCTGCAGCTTTCCACGACTAGCGAACAGGTGAAAATGAACTCCCCCACGGTTGCGTCCAGAATCAAAGGGTCGATCTTCGGGGTGGCCGTTGTCGATGCGCTGGGGGGACCAGTGGAGTTCCACCCCCGCGGCAGCTTTGAACCTGTCACCGATTTCCAGCACAACGCGAACTTCGGTGTTCCTCCGGGGTAAGCATAATGAACAGACCATACCAGCATCAGAAACTCACACATATAACTATCTAGCACATGGACTGATGACACATCCATGACCCTATGCCTTGCCAAATCACTCATCGACTCAAAGGGCCAGTTTGTTGCCCAAGCCGCTATCCGAAACTACATCGAGTGGCACGAAAATGGCTATCTTTCGGCCACGGATAACTGCTTTGATGTCGGGATTGGTACGACAAGGGCGCTCAAAATCTGGAAGTCATACTTTGAGCAGTCGCTTGGTGTCAAAAAGGACGATCCATCGGGACATGAGGGCGGCCAGCCTGCCATAGATAAGGCTTTGAAGCGCGAGGTATACTTTTGTTCCCTCGCTGATTTCAAAAACAAAGTATACTGACGACGGGTATAGTATTCCTGCGGGAATGGCTCCCTCATGCGCGTTTCCCCAATCGGTCTCGTGTACTTTCGCAACATGGACGAAGCGTTGCACAACGCCGCTGCTTCCTCCGATGCTACTCACCCGTATCCAACGTGTGCTGAGTGCTGTGTAATTTACACCAAACTCATCGTACGCGCACTGAATGGCGCCAGCAGAGAGGACCTTGCCCAGGAGGTGGTGTCCACAGAATTCAAAGACACAAAGTTGAAACAGCAGCTGAGTCGCTATAGCAGTCTACAAGACTGGCGAGCCACAAACGAAGATGTCATCAAGTCCTCAGGCTACGTTGTTTCCACGCTTGACGCTGCTCTGTGGTCGTTCTTTACCACGTCCACTTTTGAGAGCGGAGCTTTGAGGGCCGTGAACTTGGGACAGGATGCGGATACTGTGGGCGCAGTATATGGAGGTTTGGCGGGGGCATTTTACGGTCTGGAGGCGATACCGTCGCGATGGCTTGCGGGGCTGCAGAAGAGAGAGGTCGTGGGCGAAATCGCTTCAGGGCTTGTTTCCCTTAGCCATTGATGGCGAGGACTAACTTCCGAGTTCCGATTGCTGGGATTCCGTAGAGAGATGCGATGGTACTGTTGATGGGTCGACTTAGCCGAGCCCCGCAAACAGACGGAGTCTGAAGAAATAATATTGAACTTCTAGAAATTGGCAGAATGCGACATCGAATAACGAGTAATCGGTCTCGTACGGTGAAACCATATGTGCACCGATAATCATTGTATACCCAGCCTGGAGCTGTTCGATGTGACTACTGCAAGTGTCAGCAAATAGCGCGAACCAGACAAGTTCAGGCGATTTTGTCACATATTGTGGGGAAATGATTAATGGTAACTCGCCAATCAACTTCAAACTTTAGCTGTGGACCTTCAATACCACCAACTCCCTCGCCATCGGTTCAGGTTGGGCTGTCAGTCTTGATGACCGGATTTAGGAGATATGATGCCATCCGTCAACCAGACAACTGCCGTGCTCCATGTACTCCGTAGTATACCCGAGTGACATTTAGGATACTTAAGCCCTCTCCTCTCCTCCGTCTATACCTGGCCACCCGCTCTCAATACAATCACAGATATATATCTGGCAATATGGTCAAGACACTTCCCTTCGCTGATCTCCATGTCCCCTCTCCCGGCTTCGGTGCTATGGGCTTAAGCTTCGGTCTGGGCTCCAACCTTAGTCTGGAAGAAGCAGAGCCTGTGCTGCTAAAGGCCATTGAACTGGGTTGTACATTTTGGGATACGGCTGTAAGTTGAATCACCACCCCCCGGCATACAGACACAAAAATTTAACAGCAGATGGCAAGGTCGTATACCAAGCCGGTGTAAACGAGAAGCTTCTCGGCGAATTCATCAAGAAGCACAATGTCCGTGACAAGGTCTTCAGTGAGTGATTTTGTTCCTAAGGAACCCTTTCTTTTTACCTCAACTTACCATTCCATCAGTCGCCTCCAAATGTGGTTTTGATGTCTTCGGTAGCGGCGCTGTCACCAACTCTGCTGCCCACATTAAACAGTACATCGAAGGCACAATTGAACGCCTCGGCTTCACACCAGACCTTTACTACCTCCACCGGATTGATCCCAGTAAGCCCACAAACCCTCTCCACTGGCTCTGCCCAGTCTAATATTATATGTCAGAAACCCCGTTAGAAGAATCCATCACAGCCCTCGACGAGATCCGCAAGGCCGGAAAGACCAAGTACATCGGAATCTCTGAGAGCTCGGCTGCAACTCTCCGTAAAGCCAACTCAAGTAAGAACCTATCCAGAACCTAACCCATATAGCTCATCTCCGACGTTCCCATGGACATTCATTAACAAGCGAGCAGTCGCCAAAATCGATGCGATCCAAGCCGAATACTCCGCCTTTGAGACTCTTCACGAAACAGACGGGCTCATCGAGACAGCCAAAGAACTAGGCGTCGCCTACGTTGCCTACAGCCCTCTCGGCCACGGCTGGCTCGTGGATAACTTTGACTACAAGACACCTGATGATTTTGCGCCGGATGACTTCCGGAGAAAGAGTCCGTCGCCCCATTCCACTTCTACGCTAATCAATACCCTAAAGCAAAAACAAAACAAAGATAAAGTGCTAACGCACCAAATCGCACAGGCCCCAAATTCCAAGGTGAAAATTTCTACAAGAATCGCGCCATCGTCGACGAGATCAAGAAGCTGGCGGCGAAGAAGAGCGTCTCAATTTCGCAGATCGCGCTTGCATGGGTCGCGGCTCAGGGTATGATCGCTATTCCTGGCACGACCAAGGCGATGCGGTTAGAGGAGAACTGGGCATCGAGGGATGTTGAGTTCTCGGATGAGGAGTGGAAGGAGATGAGGAGGATTATTGATAGTGCGAAGCCAGCTGGAAATCGGTATGGGCCGGCACATCAGGCTATGGTTGGGCATTAGTTGCGCAGGTAGATACCGGCATGTAGAGTCAATGTGAGGCCTTCGTACCTAAGACAACAGTTAGTAGTCGATTTAAGTCTTGTAGATATGTAGCTATGCTAGATCAGGTATGGCGAGGTTGGCGGTAGATCTGGCTGTCTCACTTGGAATCATTACGAGCGTAGATTTCGCGGCCTTAGTTGGGATGAAGGTTGCTAGTAAGGTTGAATACACCGGATCGAATCGCCCTACTACGGAATACGGCGCTGTCGACCCTAAATGGTCATCAATGCGAGACGGATACGATCATCTGACTGGTAGAAGTATCTTTCATTCACTCCGCCCTTGCTTTTTCTTCCTTCCCCATGATAGTTACATTCGTGGATACCGTAAGTCGCATAGCAGGCGTTATAAAAGTCCGTTCTTCCCAGTCAAAATTTGAACCCGTAGGAAATAGTGGAATCAAAAAAACGTGTCATGCAAATATAATCCCCATTACCGCACTTTTTAGTACTTCTTGCCCTGGCGCAGAACATCGCTGAATTCCTCCAGAGGGCTCCGGGTGAGCTTGGTCTCGGTCCACAGGTTGGGAGTGAGGAATCCGTAGGTGTTGACGACGGCAAGGAAGGTAGCCTTGAGGGTGTTCTCGAGGGTCTTGGTGGAGCCGGAAGAGGAAGTGTAGGCGTCGTGGACACCAGCGAGCTGAAGGAGACGCTTGACAGCGGGAGAGGCAACGAGACCGGTACCACGGGGAGCGGGGATAAGCTGGTCACCACGTTAGTATTGGGATGAACAAAAATTTGAGGTGTCGATCGAAACATACTCTGACGGAGACGGAACCACACTTGGCGCTCTGCTTGACGGGCAGAGAGTGAGGCTCACCAAGGTTGGTACCCCAGTAACCGCGACGGACGGGGAGAACAGCGAGCTTGGCAATGATGATGGCGGCACGGATGGCGGTAGCGACTTCCTTGGAGGTCTTGATTCCGAGACCGATGTGGCCCTCAGAGTCACCGATGACAACGACGGCCTTGAAACGGGTACGCTGACCGGCACGGGTCTGCTTCTGGACGGGTTTGATCTGTAATGCAGCTGTCAGCACCCATTGCTGCGATTCCTTTGCGTTTCCATTCCCAATTCCGATCAATGCGTAGTCCTTCCACACCAGAAAATTCGTATGCATCCGGCGCAAAGACCGTAATCGAGTTGCGCAGAGAAATTTTTCGTTTTCGTACCTTCATAACCTCATCCTTGAGCTTGGGCAGGAAGAAGTCCACGATCTGGTACTCCTTGACGGGCAGAGAGTGAAGGTAGATCTGCTCCATGCTGGTGATCTTGCCGGCCTTGACGAGACGGCCGAGCTTGGTGACGGGCTGCCATTCCTTCTCCTCCTGCTTTCCACCACGACGGCCACGACGGCCACGGCCACGGCCACGGTCACCACCGCGAGAGCCGAATCCTCCACGTCCACGGGGAGCAGCGTCAGCCATTTTGGATATAAATGTGCCGGAGTGAAAAACGTAACCGGGCTGGGTGTCGTTGGAGGTGTTGTCGACGTCGAGGTTGTCGATTTCTCTTCACTATCCACACCCACTATGTTTTGGCACCCAACGGAAAATTGGCGGGCGGGTGCGCTAAGCGAGGCCCGGCGTTGCCCTACTGACGCAAACCCTAGGCCCTAGGTCGGTGTCCGCTTTTAGTAACCCGCTCTGGAGACCCACGTCACGGGGAAGGGGTCCGTCATGTGATGTCGGATTACCGTGTCGGGACGCGTCCCGCTCCAATAATTTGCAGACAGTGGCGTTGATTGTCACAGTTTTTGCTTTGTTTCGCAGGTTTCCGCAGGGCGATTTGTTATCGGCGGTCTGGGGTAAGATTCTCTTATAGCAGGTTCTTGCCAGTTTGACATTTATTTCTCCAACCCTCTTTCGATACCCCATCCAGCAATTGCCTTCTCCCAATTGGCCATTACATAGTCAGAAACAATGTTGCGCTGGTACGTGTTTCATGACGCTTGTTCCTAGCGTTCGGCAACTGAGCTTATCGCCATTCAGGTACCAGTCGAAGCTCGCAAGGCAGCCCATTCTCACAACCAGCATTAGCAGTGCTGTAAGTTGCCTTCTTCGGGATCCATGAACAACCACTTTTTGCAGCCAACTTGTTCTGGTATATACCTTTTCTAAAATTGTTAACAATTCCACTAGGTGCTTTTTGCTACGGGCGATGTTCTAGCCCAGCAGGCAGTCGATCGCAAGGGCCTTGAGAAGCATGACTTCGCAAGAACAGGGCGCATGGCGTTCTACGGCGGTGGTAAGTTAGCATTATCAATTCCTCAGATCTATTATAGTCCCCGTCCCTTCATTGTAGTGTATTTACATGCTCGTATTGGCTAACATCCGATATAGCGATATTCGGACCGGCCGCTACGGTTTGGTTTAGCTTCTTGCAACGCAATGTCGTGTTCAAGAGTAACAAAGCTACAATCGCTGCGCGTGTGGCTGCTGACCAAGGTCTCTTTGGTCCACTCAACATTTCCTGCTTCCTGACATCAATGGCTGTCATGGAGGGTGCTGATCCCATCGAGAAGTGGAAGTCGAGTTTCCTCCCGGTTTACAAGGCTAATTTAACGGTGTGGCCTATGGTCCAGACCATTAACTTCGCATTTGTGCCCCTGGAATACCGAGTGCTTTTGGTGAACTTTATCAGTTTGGGTAAGTGTCGCTCTGGGCGCTGTTATGAGCACTACTAACTGATTTTTTTCAGGCTGGAACTGCTTTTTAAGCTTGATTAGTAGCGGTGACAAATAGTTTGATCGTTTCGTTTCTGGAGGACTGTGTTTAAAGATACCCGATGTCACGACTGATACGCCTCGGTTTGGGCACAGACATGCCCTCGCACTTTTCCCTTCATTCTCAATTCACTTAACGTCTACCGTTTTTCCATTCACTTTACAACAAATGCTCACCGATAGAGGGTTGTTCCGGGTGTACCAAATAGTTCCTTTGTGGAGAGCGTGCATATGTTGATAGATTCCAGCGGCAGGATTGCAGGACTTCGGCTTTAGATTGGGATTTCACTTAGAAATATTAATCATCCACTATTATCTATTCTCCTAATACAATCTTCATCTCTAGTAGCGCTAGTATAATATGCCTGTGGTTTTTAAATTGTTACTCCATGTTCTCCATGTTCTTCTGTTGTTAGGGCTTTCTATGTGGCCAATAAGGTCCGGGGTTTGGGAAGTCCCGCCCAAATAGGAAAAGTGGATGAGCTGCGGCAATCTTCAAAAAAGGATCGGAAGAAACCTCATCATCATCTCGCAGAGTCCGACAACACTCACTAGATCGTGTTCTCTGCCTGGAGCAGATACTTAACTTCGACTTCACTTATAGTGCATTCACTGCAGCTCCCTTTATCTCTGTTTTCACTCGTGGGCTGCACCTTCCCTCACGGCCTCAAACAACACAAATTTTCCTCCCCCACCGAGACTTTTCTCGCCTTCAGACCACCCGCTCATCTTCGTTCTGAGCAGATTCACCGCTCAATATCTCTTTTCCCGTTCAAATAATCTCAGTTTCCTCTTTCTTCAGTCATAATGGCCGCCGTTGCAGAAAATGCTCCCCTACCGGTGACGAACGAGAACACGGCGCCGCCCGCGGTAGCCGCCGAAGAAAATACCGAGAAGGCAAATGGCGATGCTGTCACCGTATTCCACGACCCAGAGAACTTCAATGTGAAGCACCCTCTGATGCACGAGTGGACTCTCTGGTTTACGAAGCCCCCTAGTGGCAAGGTAGGACGCGACCACCCTCCGATCGCACAAGGCCTCTACTTACATAGACCGAAATAATAGGGCGATAACTGGAACGATCTTCTGAAGGAGGTTGTCACATTCAACTCTGTTGAGGAATTCTGGGGTATCTACGTATGTGCTGTTCATTCAGCTCTTCAAAATTGCGTCATTCTAACTGTGTGCTCTACTTTAGAACAACATTACTCCAACGTCCGAACTCGGCCTCAAGGCAGACTACCATCTCTTCAAGAAGGGCGTTCGGCCGGAGTGGGAAGATCCCCAAAACAAGCACGGCGGCAAGTGGTCATTTTCGTTCAAGGATAAGCGGTCAGTCCCTATCGATGACCTGTGGCTGCACGCACAGCTCGCGGCCATCGGCGAAACCCTCGAGAACGATGGTGACCAGGAAGTTATGGGAGTTGTTGTGAACGTACGTAAGGGTTTCTACCGTGTTGGACTTTGGACGCGGACCGTCGGCAAGAGCATTCCCGGTGACAAAAACGGACGGACGCCCGCTCAGGGCAAGGAAGTGCTCGAATCAATTGGCCGACGATTCAAGGAAGTCCTCCGAGTCGGTCCAAATGACAGTGTTGAGTTCTCAGGACACACGGATAGCGCCCACAGTGGCAGCACAAGGGCCAAGGCCAAGTACACTGTTTAAAGCCGTGGGGCTAGGCAGTGCTTTCATGACGATTCATGAGTTCTGAATTCGTTTCAGGAAATGAAATGACGGAGCATTCCACGGTCACGGGGGTTGGCGAATAGAGGATTGCACCGCATCATGAGGATGAATTTATCGAACCGCTCCCCCCGCGACTCCTTCGATTCGCTGTTGATGACTTGCTAGTAGACACCAGCTTTTACCTTTTCATGCTTTATTTTTGACGAGTCTATACCACTTATATTGGAGTTCTATTTATGGGGTCCGAAGAAAGCAAAGCGCTGCGAAATCACAACAAAAGCAACGGCAGGGGATCATGAATTCCATAATTTACATTTGTACTAGCCGTCGATTTTTATTATAACACGTAGTATTTCGCCTACGTTGCTGTCCAAAAAATACAAATTGAACTGAATTAGTTGACATCAGGCTGCGTCTGAAGCTGTACCCAACAAAGGTAATTGGCACCACCAGGATAACAACATGATTTTTATAAAGCCAGTGTAACATACCATGATTCTGATCCACATCGGCTTCATTTCTCGAGCTAGATGATGGTGGTTTTTTATAAGATGTATATGCCAAAAGAATATATATATCTGACTCAGTTCTATAAATCAGCTCCGCGAAGCGTTAGGCTCTTTATCTTTAAAGTTATTAAAATACGGCTATAATATACCCATTATTCATAAATACATAAGATCCCTCGCCATACGATGGAGTACTCTTGCGTTGTTCCTTTTCGGATCCATCCTCATAATGCCTGTCAAGGCTAGATATCTATCTTTTATGTAACCAACACTCAACCTCCAAAGAGATCGATAAATATAATGAAATGGAATTGACAGGCACTAGGTGGTTCTCTTGGGCTGCATTTGTTGTTCTATTAGGGGTTCTTTCTGGCCAATATTCCACGAGCTGCGGAGAAAAAGAGACGGCGGGGGACTATAGGCCGCGAAGAAAGGGCTGGCCGCGAAAGGAAACTTCACGTTGGTAAAACTGTTTCTACTGTTATAGGTAGGAAAATGCACTGGTTTCTCAACTGAAGTTGCGCAGAGAGCTTATCTGTTGATTAATATCCTCACTCACACTCATTACAGATGATTAGCCTTTTGTGATGCCAACAGTATATTTGATTCCTGGCTGGGATCGGCTTGTATCTCATACTGGTCATGAAATGACGCATTTTGTAGGCTCAAGGGACCCCCAGAGCATGAACATGTTGTTAGGAACTAGGTGTACATGAACTTGCTGGCTGGTTACCAGCTGTAAAGTACTATCTCGTTGTTCCAGGTTATGGAGAGAATTTGCGTGATTTAATAACAAACTCACTCACTCATGTAGCCTCCTCTATTTTACAGTGGGGAATTCATTGTGTTTCCCTTGTATTTCTCACCAGCCCTCTCTCTTCTCTCTTTATTCTATCTCGGCGTCTTATTGCGTCGTGTGTGTTTGAACTCCCATCGCCATGCTGACGCATGACAACATGGTGCCAAAAACGAACCGCATTGAAGACTTCTCAGATCACTGGAAAGCTACACTCCTGGGCGACGAGTTCTGGAAAGACGCTGAAGATTGGAATAAGGAAACAAACAACAAGATTGAAGCAGGCAAGTTCCCAGTACCTACTCATTTTGACAGCACATCTACCTATTACTGCATTCAACGTTGGATTATTCTGGCGATGATACTAACGGGTCTTTGATTTGGATAGACCACAACTCAAGCCTTCATACCAGGTTCCCGTTCAACATTGGACCTGAACATACTCCGCCGCCCCGTGCCCCGTCTATTACCACTGCAGTGGCCGATCCGGACTGCGAAGCTGAGGTAGTGGTCCCCGAGAAGAGAAGTCGTCGCTTTAGTATGAGCGATGCCCTCACAGTGAGCACCTTTACTGGATGTAGTGGCTCATTGCTATTTTCCCCAAATCGTTTCCTCGACTTGGGTAGACAATCACGCTCACGCTCCCGTTCTCGCTCGAACAATATTGGACGTTCGTCGAGTGCTACAGCTGATATTCGTCGCTCGAACTCAATGATCAGGTCTACCTTCAACAGACTGAGTCGCAGAAAGAAGATGAGGGACGAAGGCGAGGGAGAAGAAGAGGAGCTGGAGCTCCATGTCAAGGAACGTGCCATTGTCACTCCCACTTTTCCTCCTGACCAAGCAACACCAGCAAACCCTCTTATGGAATTCCACGGTGGAGCGCTCTGGGCAGCCATCCCCAGGGACCGCCGTATTTTAGGCCTGGACGTGTTTTGGCCAGTCCAAACCGGAAAGCTCGTGCACGAAACGGGGAAAGAGAATGAATGCAATCAGAACAAAAGAGACCCATCTGAGGGCCAAGAAGATGGCGAACCCCCAATCTTCCCAATCAATGAAATGGCGCCTCTCTGCATGTTCCGTAGCCTGCGTATCTTGAAGCTCACGGGGATGATGCAGTCTTACCAGATGTACATTTTTCAAGCCGCATGGCTGAACACGAACCTTGAGGAACTTGAAATTGAAATGACCCTTGCCCCGCGTCTTCGTCGTGGTTACAAATGGCCCTTTATGAAGGGAGACTGGCGTCTTGACAAAGCTACTTACGGGGAGCCCGTCTACTAGTAAGTATTTCAGCTGAATACCACGGTGCAGCACGGCTTCAAGGAATTACTAACATACGGTTTAACCTCCAGCGGTAACGGTGAAGGTTCTCTGGTCCGTACCGTCGGAATCGGTGAATATCTCGACAAGATTTGCCTCGAGAAGGCGAAAATACGTGCCATGGCCATGGGGAGCACCCAAAACCGTCTTTCGATCCGCACACTGGTTCTCTCCGGCGTCGTGGTCGACGCGGACCCCTTCCTGCACTGGTTCGACCCAAACCATTTGAAATGTATCAACTTCAAGGAAAATTGTGTGGACGCGGGGTTCTGGCTTTCACACTGTATGAAGAAAGTCTCTGTTCTGTTCCCAAGACAGATCGATGAGCCTACCGTTATTGGTTGTCGTGTGAATTCTCTGGCCGAGTTGAAGGTTGTTGAGCTTAAGTGTGGAAAGAAAATCGGCGAGATACCCTATCGCGGACCGAAGAGTTTGGAGGAGGATATACCCAGGAATGTCGGCGGTCAGACCAACAGTATTAAAGGGGATGAGAACGCTCAGAATAGTGTCGTTGACAAGGGTCAGGTCGGGGTTACTATCTAGGTCTAGGAGGCGAATTTCGGTTTACGTACTTACTGATGGTCGATGAACATGGAAGCGTCCAGCTATGACGCGGTTCCTCGTAGATTTTAGTTGATGAAAGGAAGCAACTAGCAACAATGATATCAAATTCTTGCTGAAAAACAACCTAGATACCTTCTCACGCTTTACAACGACACACCCCGGGAGCAGAAACACGACTCCTAAATACGGCATGGTCAACATCGAATAGCTACCTTAAGAAAGCTAATGTCTTCACAAATGAGCCCCAATCTCAGAGAGTCCCCGTACTCGCATTCTCCGTGAAATCTATAAGATTGGTCGCCCCCGAAACACTCTTTCCAGCGAAGTACTCCTCACTCACATCGAAATCAAGACCAGCATCGTAACCACTGGCGGTGATAATACGCCAGTCATCACCGGACTCCTGCTTTGGATGGTGATCTGCGTGCTCTTGTCCACAAGTTACATTTAAAGGTAGATTTCCCCCTTCTTCAGTCGGGTTTCGATGAGGGTCGTAGGTGGGCTCATATGTGACATTTCCATTTCCGTTCCATTCATCAACTTCCATAGCCACACCTGGGTCCGGACCTGCAGGTACCGGCACGGGAACTGCAGCAATTGTAGTCCTAGCAGTATTTATATCGACCGCGGCATGAGCCTGATGATGGGCGTCGGCGCTCGCATTAACATAGGCAGGTCCAGCTTCGATCCCTCGAGGGGTACCTCTATTCCCTTGCCATCGATTCTGATTTCGACGCCTTTGCCCTCGTCTACCTCGATCCCGGTTATTACGATGTTGATTCTGATTGTTGTTGCCATTGTTTCTATTGTTGTTGTTGGCATGTGCAGGCCCACGAGGGCCAGGACGATTACGGCCGCGATAAGACCGGTTCCGAGAGCCGGAGCATCGATTAGAAGCAGCAGTAAATGACTAGAAGGTGTTTGATATTATGTTAGAACTAAAGTATCATAGTGCTGGTTTCCTGATGATTTCATTGTGAGTGTGGTACTCACCACTGATCCGCCGGTAGCGACGATGGTCATGTTGTCTGGCAGGGTGATTATGGTTCGGTTTCCGAAAGATTGAACTGATATACCATTCGAATCTCCCATATTGCCGAAATACCAGTGGGCTGACTATGAGGTGGCAGGTGGTTAGCGCAGGGTTCAATTGAGGCTGACGCTGCTGGCTATCGAGCAAGATGAAGCATTTACCATAATGTAGTTTAGTACGCGAGTAATAAGTGGTGGTGGTGGTGACGATGATGACGATGAGATTAGCGATAGCGGTTCGCCTAGATATGGTGGTGGAAGACAGTCTCGAAAGAAGAACTTGTGTTTCTTGAATCGTGCGCAGGTGTATCTTGCGCCGAGGGGCAACTGCTGCTCGATAGTACCTGGCGCAGTGATATTCATACCCAGCACATTGGTAAAATGAATGCAAGGGTTAATAAGAAGCACAGAAACTGTATGTACTCAAAAATATGTATTGTGCAATCCGTTCTGCTTGACTATGCTCACGTTGCAACGTCAGCGCCATCATTAGCGCATGTTATTCCCTTCAATCCTAGGGTACGGCATCTCGGAATTCAGACAGAGTAAGAACATCTATATGTAAGTTATATTTGCTACAGACAGCCACCGTCTGAACCTCATTGAGGACTGAAGGCCATTGCATCAGAACCTGTGCCTCAGCTACGTCTATCGAAAGTAGACACGCGGTCTGATTGATAGTGCGAAGACCAACTTCGGTACCCAGGCCTCTTTAGCACTTCCCAGGCCTACGATGGAATGTGATGAGAGTTTATATCTTCGCTGAGGCTCCCATCTAGGCCGATCTCGGAGCTCGGGGACTGTATGAGGCTAGCATCGCACTCTGTCCAGGCGCCGGTCTGGTCCTCTGGGTCTTGGTTGTGGTCCCAACAAGGATCGACAAATGTCCTCCGTATCTTGGCTTTGAATTCTTCGAACAGTCATTGGACAGACAGGGAGTATAAATGTACCTATGGAAGACTCCGTGGGTACGGCGCATACGGGAGTGACAGGGTATGTGCGACTCGTATTGCAATGAGTCAGTGAGATGTCATGGGCATTCGGTTTTAGGAGGGATGGACTCGGTCTGCCTAATAAAACGCCGCTTCTTTGGCCATTATAATAGGTAAACCAAGAGTGGTTGTTCAGTGAGATGAAGAACGTTTTCGGCGTCATCTCACCTTTCCGTCCACTACACATCCCGTGATTCCCCTCGTATCATTCAGCTCACAGCGTTCCTTATTGGGCCTATTATTGCGTGCTTGGACGTTGAGCCAAGACCATCAAGGATGCTTGAGGCTTGGACGACGGATATTTTGCGCTGGGATTGGCTTGTAGGATGACCAAGACGCGCCATCCTCCTGGCTTGAGTTTAGCGGTTCTTGGAAACGAGCCCAAAAGGTAAGTTGTACCATTGCTGTGACTGATAAGGCCGTGATCCCCCCTTCAACCTGGCTGGATTTCACTTTTTTGTGTCATGACTCTGCTGAGAAGGTGAAGATTCACTAGATGTTGGCGCCCGATGGCCGTGACTCTGCGCGTGAGATGTCTTTTTCGTTTGTCTCTCACAGAGCTTCTCTAGCACGACTATCATCCTAGCATGTGCTGATCACCCTTCCCATTCTATGGTTTGAAGGTAAGTATAGTCCTCAAGATGTTCACTTTGTCCATGCCTCTGGCTGTCCTCATCTCATGCCTGTTCACCGGCCGATACCGGAGGCGCAGCGGAGTCAAATCTCGAGATTCGCCCGATTGCGGCCATTATTTGGAGAGGCCTTTGCACCATTTTCTTGATAAACACTGACTGACTCGTTAAGTGGCACAAGGTGGTCCGACCGTCTTATCAATTGTCTTTCCCTCGTTCGTCGCTTCATGGATTGCCCCTGACGGCTCGAAGCGCCGCCTCGGTTTTCCCTTCGACAAATGTTCCACCTTTCCGATGCACGATCCAGGCTTCCAAATTCAGGAAAGGAAGCGATTGACTCTCCTGGCCAACGAGAAAATCGACGACAATCGAAATCCTGGCTGCTTATCCCATGGGGTAACATCGCTTGCGGTGGATAAGCTTCTTGTCACATCCCCGGTTTCCTGACCTCATGCTCGTCGGACGTGGAGATAATTGGCTTTGAAGCAGCACCGATCTTTGGCCTTCACCCAACGAGATTACATTCGGAGATAGAAGAGTTTATGGGGTCACATCGTGCATCACCGCACGCGGGGACTGGCATATTGTTACGCGATTCTGTCGACCTCGGGGCAGACTGAGTGGGGTTGCCGCTTGCGATCGAGGACTCGAAATGACCAGCCATGTCGAATAATGACTCTGTTAACGGCACGAATGCCGTCCTTATCTCTTCATCCTTAATGAAGGTTATCCGGGTCACTAGCGGAGACGTTTATGTTACCTAACACGTTCTATGCGGTTCAACCTCGGTCAAAAGTCGCAACCACCCGCGATCAACTGTGGTTGTGTACTTGAACTACTGCTTTTACGAGAGACAGAGGAAGGGCTGTTCGTGGTATCAGTATTGAAATGGGGTTGGAATCATTGTTTATTGTTCAATGGTGCTCGTTATTGGGGCGAGGAGACTCGTGGCGAGAAAAGATCAATTTCTATAGCCCGGTGAACTCCGGACTTACCCACGCGACCCATTTATCTTTGGCCGGCCTTTGAACGCCTAGCCGAGTGGCACCAAGCGCGACAAGACAGCCGAGCAAGGCTTGACTCGCTTGTCTGGACCTGGGGTTACATCCGTGGTTACTGCTTTTTTCGGACGGAGTTTTGATGGGCCTCCAATCTCGTTATTTTTTGCTAGAGAGATAAGACGGTCCCGCTTTGACTTAGTGCGCGAGTTTGGCCATGACTATAATATGGTGTGACTCCTCGCCCTGGTCTGAGTCGTTCTTTTTCCATCTCTTGCGACAAGTCAAGCTCAAATTGACCGACTGAGGATCTTCATTGCCCATCCTCTACAATATGTCTGCTGCAGAGCATGGCGTTGAGGCCACCCAGTGAGTTTACCTCCCTCGTCGAGAAAATTTCCCACTTTGCGGTAGTCGCATTTGATTCGCATCGCTCGTCCTGCATCTCTTGCTCTTTATCGTTCTCGGTTCCCTCGTGGTTCGCCCTGGCTCGTGATTTTTTTTACTAACTTGCTTACAGGCCGGCCCTCGCTGGCGATAACCCTATCACTACTGCTTCTGTGGTTGAGAAGGATCAGATTGTCGGCCACTCAGAGAAGGCCCTTGCTGAAACTCCTGATGGCGAGGAACCCAACGACGAGGAGAACAAAACTCTCCGCCACGTTGCAGAGAACCTTCCTCTCTCTGCCTGGCTGGTTGCGTTCGTCGAATTGTGTGAGCGTTTCACCTACTATGGCATGTCGGGAATGTTTCAGAACTATGTCCAACGTCCATTGGACGGAAGTCAAGGACGTGGTGCACTGGGTATGGGGCACCAGGGAGCTACTGGCTTGACTACCTTTTTCCAATTTTGGTGCTACGGTTCGTCTCTCGCGTCGTCTTTACCTGATTTCGTGCGCTGACATTATACTACAGTCACACCCATTCTTGGTGCGATTGTTGCCGATCAGTACCTCGGTAAATACAAAACGATTGTTCTTTTCTGTGGTGTCTATTTGGTTGGATTGTTGATCCTTGTTCTCACGTCAATCCCCACCGCTCTTGAGAACGGAGCTGGTCTTGGAGGATTTATCGCGGCTATTCTCATCATCGGTCTGGGAACTGGTGGTATCAAGAGTAACGTTGCTCCTCTGGTAAGTCAGCTTGTCAAATCCTATATAACGCTGTTCCTTTACTCATAATTTCTCTAGATTGCGGACCAATATAAGCGCAAGAAGATGGCGGTCTCAACTACCAAGAAGGGCGAGCGGGTTATTATTGACCCGTCTCTTACGATTCAGCGCATTTACATGATCTTTTATGGCTGTATCAACATCGGATCCCTCTCGTTGTTAGCTACACCTTACATGGAGCGGGATATTGGATTTTGGTCTGCTTACTTGCTCTGCCTGTGCATGTTTACAGTTGGTACTGCTGTTGTCATTTGCGGGCGCAAGTTCTACGTCGTCCGTCCTCCTCAGGGATCGGTCATCACCGACGCCTTCAAGGCTCTCTGGATCATGGTCATCAACCGCAACATGGACGCCCCCAAGCCCACTTGGCAGGCCGAGAATGGTGGCAACAGAACCCATGTTCCCTGGAACGACCACTTTATTGATGAGCTTAAGCGTGCTCTTGTTGCTTGCCGCGTATTCTGCTTCTATCCCATTTACTGGGTCGTTTACGGCCAGTTCTCCAGCAACTTTGTCACTCAGGCTGGTCAGATGCAAGGGCACGGTATTCCCAACGATCTGATGCAGAACTTCGACCCTATCTCCATTATCGTGTTCATTCCGGTCCTGGAAACCCTGGTGTACCCCGTGCTCCGTCGCCTGCGCATTCGGTTCCGCCCGATCTCTCGTATCTCGCTCGGTTTTATCGTCGCTTCTCTGGCCATGATGTACGCTGCTATTGTCCAGCACCTCATCTACTCCGCCGGGCCATGTTACGAATCCCCCGGGTGCGATGCTTCGATTGTCGATGGTCAAGCGCAGGGAAACAACGTCCACATCGCCATCCAGACACCCGCCTACTTCTTCATCGGTATTTCCGAGATTTTCGCCTCGGTGTCCGGTCTCGAGTACGCCTACACCAAGGCACCACCATCCATGAAGTCGTTCGTGCAGTCGATGTATTTGCTCACCAACGCCTTCGGATCGGCCATCGCCGAAGCCCTGACGCCCGCTGCCTTCGACCCAGCCATCATGTGGATGTTTGTTGGTCTGGCATGCGCCTCGTTCCTCGTCGGTATCCTCTTCTTTGCCATCTACCATCACCTTAACGACCAAGAAGATGCCATGAATGCTCTTGATGCAGACGACCCTGAGGGTCCTCCTCCGCAATACGCCGAGAAGAAGGAGCAGGAGAACTAAACTCTCCCGTTTAACGGACTTGACATGCGGATGCTTGAAGACGAATATTTGACGTCGCGCTCAAAGAGCGGTATATATGTATAATGCTAGTAATTTGCGATTGGGTTGCATAGCCACCTGCTGAGCAGATGACGCCTGGTGTTTTTTGAATTTTTATAAGCATAATTTATCTTACTCACACATATTATCTTTGATATAATTCCTTTTTTTGCACCTGGTGGCCACATAACCTAGTTCTCATAATTCTTTCTCTTTTCTCCAAGTCAATTTGACTCACTGAGGTGGCTACGTGTGGGCCCTCGAGATTCACACGGAGACTGTCCAGTGCCCACCACAGGCACTCTACATACAGTCCATATGTTTAAATTTCTCCGGAGTCATATCTGGACTCCGTGCAAAGCACTGAAACTAGCCTCAAACCTGAAGAAAGTGGACCACAGCACTAAATTTTAGAATGATAGAAAACCAAGCATGACCGAATCAAATCACAAATCACCGTCTGCCATTTTGATTCTGTGACATGAAAAAAATAAGCCTCCCAAAGTCCCAAGTCCCAAGCGCTCCCAAGCGCTCGCTGCAAATTCGGCGGCTTCCGCGGTCCCGCTCCACCGACTAACCGCCTGCGGTTAGTATACCGGCCCAGTTCCTGACTACACCATACAGCTTCCAGCTTCCAATGCAATCAGGGTTCCATTATTTCCACTTTTCGAAGTTTTCTCAAGCAGGCGGCGGCAGCGGCGACCACGCGATTTGTGGATCTGGGACTTGACTCCTGGGTTGTTTTCGTGCCGTTACAGCCAAGGATTTCTTCGGAGCCCTTGGTGTTTGGAATTTGGGTGGAGGATCGGATTGTTTGATCGTTGAAGAGTCCTTGTCGGTGCCCAGCCGGATTTGCGGCACTGGGGTGGGGAGTTGGTATATGTCTGGTGTCTGGAAGAGAGTGGCGAGTTGACGATGGTGAGTCAGTGGGAGGCTGGGGTTTACTAGTTGGAGCTAAAAAGCGGTAAATGGGTAGTTGTCGTTCCTGGAAGGCGTGTGGGAGTTACAAAACTTATCTAACTAGAAGAGCAAGTGCGTAGGGGCGACAAAAACTACAGTACTGGCTTAACGTGAAATAGCAACTAGGAAAATGATATATGGTGTTAAGCACAGTCGTTTACTGTTGGCGTTTGCAATTGATAGGGCCTAGAAAGTATGGATCAGTTATCTAGCCAGGGTCCATTTCTATTGTGGAGTTGGGCCTGCTTGCTGGGGGTTAGGGCTGGCTATATTCACGCACCGGGACAATAACCAACGGAGAGACCTTGTTCCATTCAGAAGTAAAGCTAAGCCTAAAGCTAGTTGTTAGTTTTCTTCCCTTAACCTTGAATCGAAAGTCAGCTCATAAATCATTGCGATGATGGTGATGCTTTAGAGAAATACCGAGACCGGCCGTTGCCGTCGAGATATCAGTCGGACTTTCCCTGGTCTTGGTAGTGACACATACTTGCCACCGTATTCGTACTGGCCGTACTCGCTGCCATACCTCCTATCGTACCCATTCGCTGGCAACCGCGCGGAAGCGGACACTGCCTGAAAATGACCCTCTGGATGTGATCTTCATGACAGTCGGGACCCAGGGCATATTGATCTGATGAAATCGCGCATAATATTGAAGATGCTCTCCTTGCTACTAGTGTGCAGGATAGCCTGGATCGCAGCCTCAGAAATCCTAACATGAAGCGCGAGACAATAATACTTGTCACATATTGGCGTCCCCAGAAGTAATGGAGGTTGTGGAGGCCCATAATATATCCCTGATGCTGTCCATATCTGTTTGTTCAATTTTCTGACGGCAATTGCTAGAGATCTTGAGGCAAAAAAAAAAAACCAAAGAATAGTAAGCTAATGCCATCAAACTATAGTGGGCACGTATCACCTGTTACTGGGCAAGATGCCACTCTATTAGCAGCGAAACCATTATCCACCTCCAAATGGGGGGCCAGTCGCTAAGGTAATTAAAATGGTGGCCCTTCTTCAGCATGCTACAATCCGAAAGCATAAAGGTCGCTGTTCAGTAAACCGGCCCCTTTCGTTTCGACTTTCAAATTTCGAGCTGAATGTGTTTGTACGCACAGAGGGTCTTGGGTTGTTTATCACAGCTATCAAGGTAAATAAGGGCCGTTCGGTCGTTTTCAGCTAACTGAGATGTGAAAGTCGAAGCAGTAGAAGAGATGTCTTTCTTCCAACGCTGGAAGTTGAGTGGGATTCAAATTCCGCGGCTAGGGTAGTCTTCCATATCACAGTGTTAAATGACTGGCTCTGAGAAGCACTTGACCAAGTAAAGATAAGGTTTAAGTAATTCAATCCGACAGAACTTTTGAGGGGATAGAAAACCTTGGAAAACCTTTTGGCTGATTGTGAATGAGTGCGGAAGTGAGAGAATCGTGCAGCTGTTAAAGTGGCCGTTCGTTTTGAATTCAATCCCCGCTCCTCCAGGTTTCTAGAAACCCTCTCTACCTTCATTTGCGGTTTTCAGCCAGTGCCATCAACAATATCTCCTATTCTATATCAGCACCAGATGCTCCCTCATTCAGCATGTCTTCCCTTTTTCAATTCTACGGATTAACTCGAAGACCGGAAGATAACTCTGTGGTTCGCCGTGAGCCTCCAAGCAAAGAGTGCTGCTGAGAATGTTGTGAAGGGTTTGGCTTTAACTTCACTTTATGTTTTCAGCAGCAGGCTAATCATATCTGGAAAATAGATACACCAATTGGAAGCCTGGGCTCTACTCAATCCCAGATAGTCTCCCTTCTGGAAAGCGTTAGAGGGCTCGACTGGTCAGATCTAAAAGCCAAAGAACTGAGATCCAACGCCGAACGCATAGCAGCAGAGCTGCATCGTCGCGGAGAAGCTGTAGTCCCTTGCGAGCAATGCGCACGCGGGGGAACCTGGGATACCTGCGTCGTCTTTTCAGTGTACAAAGGGCGATCCATATCTTCATACGCATGTTCGAATTGCATCCATCGTCACAAGGGAAATAAGTGCACTCATCGACAGGCATTTGAAGACCAAGATGGACAGCCTTGGGGTTCTAGAATTACCGCGTAAGTATAGACACAGTTCGGTTTACTATCCATGTGTACCGCAGCTAACCAATAGAACAAGTCAGGTTGTAGCCCATGGTGGTCTTCGCAAGGTCATGGCCAAAGAATCTCAGGACCCTACATTCAGTATCGATGGAACCCCCCCCCCCCTTCCTGACCAAAAAACGCAAAGAGCGCGAGGCGAGCGCTGAAAACCAGACGCACGCTCCAGTCACCCCGAAAAAGTCCCTTCTTAGCAGCGACTCGCCGCTTGCAAGATCGGCATTCGATGGCGAGTGCCTTCCCTGGCCCGTATCCCCCACTTCATGTAATAATCCCAACTAACTGCGTTCTATCATGAAGGACCTGAAATCATTTGCACATATTACCGAAGTGCGAATCGCGAAGCTGGAAGCGGAGAGAAAGCGCATGTCCTCGACGGACTACTGGAACCAAGAAGCAGCAGAGCTCTTTTCTGATGAGCAGCTGAACTTGGGTATGAGGGAGTAAAGGGCACGCGGACATGAAGTAGCCCAATTTCGCTCTCGTTCGTACAATTGGTGCAATTCCTCCACGCTGATCCATCATGATTTCCGTGTTAATCTTGCTTTGTTACGGCTTGATATTTTTGATAAAGTAATTGCCGCATATTGACCGCTGGATAGTATGTCATAGTAACAATTACTTCTGCTATTTTCCATATGTAAACTTGTAGGGCACTCTCGAGGCGCAATCTAACGACCGACGCAGAGTACGAAACTAATTTAACAATATCAGCTTCTCGAACTCTATATATACATATAGCTCTGCACAGCCCAGCTGGCACTTCACATCAAATATTTAGCATCTTGGTGCTCAGAGAGTTGATCCTAGATGGTGATGTATATACATCCGTACTCACCAAGATCCGTAAGACAAGTTGGGATAGTAAGCCTGAAAAGCTGCAGTCGGGCGTAGCTCTTCTTATTTCCGATTCTATACTCAAATTGTTTTATCAAACTACCAAGGTAATAATATTCCGAGAGGTCTTTACTGTAACACAAATGGGCGGGTAGTTCAAATGGCAGAACGTTGGAGCGGCAGCCAGTGTATGCCTTCTTGTAGGGTCCCTTCACGGACGTTTAATGGAAGGCTCAAGGCGGCCTAGTACAAAGGTTGCAAGTTCGACTCTTGTTCCGTCCCCCTTTTTCCTATCTCTTTTTTTTTTTTGGCCTTGCTGGCGGAAATTCACTGCTCGAGGGGCGGCTGGGATCACTCACATATTGGGCTACACTTGTTCAGATCGACAAATTTATTCTATTTTTTTGGACTGTCGCCTTCAATATATCTTAATATTATCTATTAGGGGTGGTATTTTGTTATTATACTGGTTTTTATGGCAAGTTTGTTCGTTAAAACTCCAATATAAAGCGTAAAGCATCCATAATGATGGCTGTAGGAGGGGAGCGGAGGGACACAGCAAAGCCAGCCAATCAGACATCAAGCATTTACGCTTTTTTATCCTTAAAGCACTCTTCTCCAGAGCTCATTTCACACGGAAGGACCCAGGTAGCTCAGGTGAAAGAGCACTGGATTTCTCTTGAGTTGTTTACCTAGTCTTCTTGTGAATCACATCCGGGTTGGGCTCTCATGAGAAAGGTCAGAGGTCGCAAGTTCAAGTCTTGTTCTGGAGAAATTCTTCCCTTTTTTGCTTCTTCTTTTGTTTCCATGTTCCTCTTTTAATCATTCGGGTCTTGACGCCATGTTGTTGTTGGCTCGATTACCGTCTTGAGATAGAGATAGGCCTACTTGGACATGTACATACACACGCCCCAAATTATTGACAATTTACCAATATTACATACAAAGCCGTTGGATGCCTCATAGTCTTCCAGTAGGGACCAAGTAGTAACACAGAAATGCCAGGTAGGAAATGCCAGGTAGGTAGCTCGATGGTAGAGCAGTGGTTTCGGCTCACCGTGGCCAAGAGGGCGCTCCACTGGGGGGTGCACGAGCTTGATACCGAGGAAACAAA
The DNA here is from genome assembly GCF_001890705.1 of Aspergillus sydowii CBS 593.65. Lineage (NCBI taxonomy): Eukaryota > Fungi > Ascomycota > Eurotiomycetes > Eurotiales > Aspergillaceae > Aspergillus > Aspergillus sydowii. The sequence continues at coordinate 3,370,117 of NW_024467861.1, read as the reverse complement.
GTGGATGTTTTCCTTGATCTTCACTTTGACTCAGTTTTTGCGTTCCTTTTTTGTGCCCTGGCTTCTGTTTGGATGTGTTGTGGTGGTGGTTGTGAATAGTGACGTTGGCCGACCAATCAGAGGGCTTGACCCGACCTCTGTTCACAAATCGCCCTCACAGCCCTGGGAACAGCTCTCAACCACCTCAAAACCATCCATATGGATTTCCGGTGGTATATACGTATTGCTCAAAAGGCCAGGTAGCTCAATGTTTAGAGAGTTGGTTCAATTCTGGGCCTGGGATAGGTCGACCGTCGCTCTGAGGTAGTGATGATTGCTGACTGTTGCATCGTTACGAGTGGGAATAAACCAGAGATGCAAAGTCAACTCTTGCGCTTGTCAGTCTTTCTTTTTGCTTTTCTGTTTCCTGCCCCTGACCTCATCCCCGCAGAAAAGCCCACGACTATAGGACAGTACAACCAAGTATCGAGGCGCTAGCACCTTAAGCTTGCTCGCAGAAGGCTGAGTTGGACTACCGGGGTAATATGCACGATACTCATAATAGAGGGGAAGTTGATGTTAGGAATGGAAGAATTGGTATCAGGGGTTGAGTTTAGGCGGCGATGGGTGATGCTTGGGTAGATTAGATCTATATTACTAGATAGTTCAAGACCAGTTAGGACGTTACGGTATAAATAAATTGTTGGATACTTATTCATTCTACTGGAAACTCGATCAAGTCTCACGTTTTTGGCATTCCGCATTATTAGGTGCATCATGTACTGGCTAATATCATGAAACAACATTCCATATAGACCGTTCCAAGTCATCCTTCTCCCATCTTCTTTCCATTACCACGTTTGAAATTGACATTTTGCCTTTCTCCCTCCTACTTCCAACCAATGCTCTCACATATCCTTACCTTCATGTTAAAGAATCTACCCTTGACTAGTCGAGTGCAGAATAGCCCCGAATAGTTACCTATGAATTATCCTATGACAGGCTTAAGCGCCCTCTTCCTCGTTGATACGGATTGCTCCTTCATTACCAAGTCCACTAGACCAGAAGCCGTCGACATAAAGGTTGCTAATTTCGTCAGTTAGTAAGTCTCCGTTACAAAGTATGCGTTACAAAGTATGGGTCTGCGTATTTCTTACGTTCCAGTAGCGGCATCGTTGGCGATAACAAGCCAGTAGCCGAGGATTCCCTGGATAACGATGTCGTGGATAGCGAACAATACTGTCTCCCCGGTAAGGTTCATTTTGAGGGAAAGAGGGCCTGCGGCGAGGGTACTAAGGTATCAAGTCAGCACAGTACTTGCAAAGTTAGTGGATGCGAATAAACCCGTACATTGGATACAGTGCCTTCGCGATGAGCGCCACGCTCGCGATGGCTGAGAAGAGACGTCGGGTGTGCGTATCTCTGTTGCTCGCGGCTCTGGTTCCCTTGATGCCAATGTGATAGACCACCGTGATGAACGCAATTGCGCTGATGGTAAACCAGACCCACTGGCGCGCGGCATGGCCGGCATAAGTGCCAAAGATACCGGAAGCGACCATGACGTAGTCTGCGGAAATGGCTGCGAAAAGTGATGCGCCGGGAAGGCCGGAGACGAGCGTCAAACTGGTAAGGATCAGGGGATCCGTGATGAACCAGTTGACGTAGCGCAGCCAGAGAACCTGGCGGAGGACGTGCTGGTCGATGTTGGGAACATGCTTGTGGTTGTGCTTAAGTGTGTCGTGCTTCCAGTTTATGCCTTGGCCGGTAGCAAGCGCGAGATAGATAAGGAATGAAACAGTAGTCGAGACGGAGATGAGATAGTGTATCACGCGTTTCGGCTGGAGGGGTCAGTATATGTAGCAGATGGTTTTGGTACGAACTGCGACTCACTAGCTGTACGCGGTTGCTGAGGACGTAGAATACAAGAGACGAAAGCGCCATAAGCACTGTGACAACCCTATCACACCCCAGCATGAGTCAACTGTCCGAATAATCGGGAGTAGTCCACCGTACCATAACGTCCGCTTCCCAGCTGTGTCAATATTCTGGAATGTTGGATGCCCGCCTGGAATCACAGTCGGAATGGGTGCTACCGACGATGTCGTAGTCGTGGTAGGTTCTGGAAAAGGAAGGCCATCAGTGATGGTCTGTGTTTGTGTCAAAGTATGCGTGACAGTGACTGTCTTCTTGAGTATCTCCTCCATCATTTTAAGATGATCTTGCAGTTATATACTGGCTGGCTGGCAATAGCAATAACGGTTCGTCCACACAATTCGTAGAATGACCCTGGGCACGATGTGATTTATAGGCGCTCAGTAGCAACGGAAATGGTGATGTTCTCGATTTAAGTGGATCGAGGATTGCCCGGGCCGATCTGAAGCAAGATACGCCATTCGCTGATCGCTGGCATCAGGAGTGGCATGGTACCGGCGGTCTCACAAGTTTATCGTCATACTGACTCGATGTTGTCGTCATTGAATCCTGAGCTAGCCGGAGCGAGCTGAGGTATTGGCCGTTTCATTGCCGGGGATTGGTTGAAACCAGGAGCTTGATTCCGCAGATGAATGCAGAGAATATGCAAATCAGGTGAGTCGTGCAGAGTGTCGCGGAGGAATTGTTGGTCATCGAGAAAGGAAGCCTTGGCGGGGTTGTGTAGCAGGTTTTCCACATCGCCACACATGACGACAGTAATATGCATGGCAAGGAGTTACATGAGTCGGTTGGGGTGTTCTTAGCGGAATATGTAAATTCTATTTATAATATTACAGTGTAGAGTTTGTTATTGTACAAGTCTAAAGGTCAAAATCAAGGATAAATCCGCTCATGAGGTTGCGTCAAGTTCCTGGACCACGTCTTCACAGCGACCGCACGCCTTGTCGTCCGCGGCCTCCTCTTTCGGGATCACATACCGCCAGCAGCGAGGACATTTTGCTGCCTGTGGGCTATAGACATACACCATGCCTTTTCCTCCATTTGGGAGCTCATACACCTCGCTATAGTGCCATTCAGCGCTCGTTATTGCCTCTGGGATGGTTTCATCAGTGCCACCAACTGTGACCGAAGAGACGACAAAAATATCAGCCAGTTCGTCTGGATTCTGCTCAAGCGCGGATGGTGCATTCGTAGCCGGGAGCTGTATGTGCACGAAGGACTGCAAGGACGAGCCGGTTTGCTTCTGACCCCTTGCCTTTTCCAGCATAGCCTTGATAGCGGAGTGGACTGCGACGATCCCCTGATAGTCTCCACCTAGCGAGGACTTCTGCCATTCTGAGGCTGGCTCCGTGGCGATACGCCTTAGAGGATGCCCGGTTTCAGCCTGTATTGCTTTCGGGGTGTGTTCAAAGGTTTCCTCCACAAGCAGCGGAGTGATGGGGGCCAGAACTTCCTGCATGTGGTTAAAGATGTGGAATAACGTCGTTTGGGCAGCTCGTCTGCTAGGGCTATTTTCCGCGTAGGTATATAAGCGATCCTTGATGGCTTCCATGTAGAAAGCAGAGAACTCAATGTTGGCCCATCGGTTGACCGCATTGGTGGCCTTGTAGAACTCGAATTTCTCACAGGCAGCTCGAGCCGCCAGAGTCATTTCCGAGAGATGCAGGAGAGCGATACGATCCACGAGTAGTAGTTGGTCGTATGGGGCCATGGTCGCCGGGGAGAAGTCTGAAAGGGCACCAAGAAGAAGCTTGAAGGTGACACGGTACTTGTGCAGGCTGGTGTGGACTGTTTGCAGAACTTGCTTGCCGATGATAACATCTCGAGTGTAATCACTGCCGGCGGCCCATAGTCGAAGGGCATCTGGACCCAAAGAATCGTACACGGGTTGCTGATTCTCTGGTTGTTTCTTCCCTTTGCCTTTTTTCTGTTTGAGGGGTGGTAGTAAGGTCCCGTCCATGATGGTTTGTGGAAGGATGACATTACCAATGGACTTGCTCATTTTCCTGCCCTCTTCATCAAGCGTGAACCCATGAGTGATCAGAGTCTTGAATGGCGCCAGGGGAGTGCTGGTTTGGTTGGAAGCAAGCTGGTGTGCGACGAAGGTGAGCAGTCCAGACTGAAACCAACCCCGGTGTTGATCGCTACCCTCCAGATAAACGTCTGCAGGGTGGCCGTGGTCGCCATATGGGGTTTCCACTTCTGCCCAACTAGTGCCACTGTCAAACCATACGTCCATGGTGTCGGTTCCACGCCTATAGCCAGGGCCGGATGTTTCTCTCAAGGTAGGTGGAATCCAGGCGGGGTCATTGGCATCGTCTGTCCACCACGCATCAATTCCACGCTCATCAATGACATTCATGATATGCGAGACGCTGTCCTTCGTAAGAATGGCATTGCCTGTACCCTCATGGTAGATAGCAGGGATAGGTACACCCCAGGCACGTTGACGAGAAATACACCATTCGCTTCTATTCTTAACAAAGTTCTCAAGCCGCGTCTGCCCAGACGCTGGGACGAATTCCACATCTCGAAGAGCCTTTAGCGCGCTAGCCTGAATATCAGCCACATCGGCAAACCACTGCTCAGTAGCCCGGATAATTATGGGTTGTTTTGATCTCCAATCGTAAGGATATTTGTGTTCGTAGCGGTGTTCAGAGAGAAGTCGTCCCTGCGACTTGATAAATTCGAGCACAGCCACGTTGCCCTCGTCCAAGACACTTTTGCCGCTCAATTGCTTAGAATTGTTCGGCATTGCGACGTCAGTAAATTTTCCGTAATCGTCAACCGGGGCAAACGCAGGAATACCGCGAGCAAGACAGGCCTCGTAATCTTCCATACCATGCCCTGGGGCGCAGTGAACAAGTCCGGTTCCGGAATCTGCAGTTACAAAGTCCGCGGCGATAAGTGGCTGTGCTTCGGCGTCCGCCCTTTTGAAAAGCGATTGGTACATGGTTTGGTCCGCAAGGTCCGAGCCAACGATCCCTGGCATAATAAGGGAGAGGTCTTCTTTCAAAAGGCATTCGAGGGCTTCTAATCGTGATTGCGCAATTAGAAGATGGCCGTGAGTCGCCGATTCGACAATTGCGTATTCCAACGATGGGTGAATTGCGATGGCAGCGTTGGCGGGGAGGGTCCATGGGGTCGTTGTCCAAATAACAGCACTGATAGTCTTGCCTCTCAGCAGCGGATTCTGCTCCAGATATGAAGGTACCTTTGCGAGTGGAAATTTCACATATGCAGCCGTAGAGACATGGTCCTCTTTATACTCCAGCTCTGCTTCCGCCAGCGCCGTACCTGTCGAGGGTGACCAGTAGACCGGTTTGAACCTCCGATAAATAAGACCTTTCTCCACCATTTCGCGGAAAATCCCCAGTTGTCTTTTTTCAAACCCCTTGTCCATGGTCTTCCAGTGATTCTCCCAATCCGCCATGACCGCATAGCCCCGAAACCCATTCATCTGCTTTTTCACCGTCCGGTCCGCAAGATTTCGAGCAATTTTTCTTGTAACCGCAGCCTTAACAAAGCCCTCTTCATCACGAACATCCTTCCGTGCCTCCAGGGCCTTCAGCTCAATCGGTAGCCCGTGACAATCCCAACCAGGTACGAACCGCACCCTCTTTCCCAGCCCGAGTTGTACCCGGCAGATTATGTCCTTCAGGATTTTGTTGAGAGCATGACCGACGTGCAGATCACCATTCGCATACGGAGGGCCATCGTGCAGGACAAAGGGCCGATCGGCAGGTCTTTCATGGCGTTGCCACGCGTAGAGGTCGTCGGTGCATCGTTTTAGGTACTTCGTCTGGTCGGCTGGAGTCACGCGTGCCGGGAACGTCGACTTTGGCAGCTTTAAGGTCGACGACCATGACCGCGCCAGCTTCCGCGGCACTTCCGCCATGCTATTGCTGAAGCATGTCACGCTCTAGGGGAGAGCAATTCCGTGAAATTGTTCGGGGTTGAAGTCGGAGGAAGGACTGCGATGCAGATCGGAAACTCCAAAAATAATACGGCTTGGCAGCGCAGACCCACCCGGCTTTGTCCTGTCCTAGAAGCAAAACCAGAGAACAGTCCACATCCGGCTTTACATACTACAAAGCAGAAAAAGGCTTAAGTGCAGCTGGTGTGAAATGATATCTAATTACATCGCTACTTGGTACATCGTGTCAATATATCGTTAAACAGCTTACTGCCCCATTCTTCATGACCTCGAATAGGAGACCGGGAAATCCAAAGAGCTCTGTATTACCCAAGCCTCCATCGTGTCCACCCTGCCCTGTCCTCTGGCCTTTCCCTGTACTCTCTTCCCACCCTCCAAGGAACTCCACGCTGCTTTCTGGACTGTCTCCCCATCCTCTATTTAACACCATTGGTCGTTCCAGAGCTCGCTCTTCCGACGCGTTTGCGTATGAGTCCTTCCACACCTCTCTCAGTCGTCTCGAAATCTCATCATAGCGTGTCTCCGAAGAGCCAAGTGATGTCGAGGTTTTTGATTCGATCTTCCACCGGCTTCGACGATACCGATTGAAGGGATAAGACCCAGGAACATTCCCGTGTATAACAATCTTGGTCACGACAAGCTGAGATGAAGGGGACGGGGGACTAGGGTCATCTAGGCCAGAACTTGGAAATGCAGGACCAGATGTGGTCGGGTGGGATATAAACGCATCAAATCCATGATGGAAGTAGTTGAAGAAACATTCTGATGGTAGAGAAGAGGGGTCCAGGGCATTAGTTTGCTCAAGGCCATCATCCGAATCATCGCTCACGCTGTTATTTGACGATTGATCTGTGTCGTTAACTTCGATGCCTCTAGTTGAAGACGGGCTCATATGCAAAATACCATCACCACCATGGCCGCCCGCGGCACGATGGATCGAAATTCTGCGATCATTCTTACGATAAATTGCGTCCGGAGGCCCAAACTCTGCGATCAAATCCTGTGGTGTAGTTTGCGATAAACTGACGTATGTCGGCGATGTAGACCTCCGAGTGACCTCGATTTTACCCGCTCCTAGGATTATAAATTCCTCAATCTCATCTGGAACAAATTCTTTGTTCCTTCCGGCGACAGCGGGAGACCTTGGGTATTGTGGCTGCTGCGTGAACAACTTAGCTCGGGCGTCTGGCCATGACGAGCCCTGGAAAATCGACATCGAGGTCGCTGGCAAAGCAGCTGAAGATGAAAGCAAAGCTACGAAGTCGCATTGTTCTGACCAAGCTGAGTCTTGTAGAGGGAATGAGAATGCAACCCCTGGGTACGAAAGCACATACGTGCCGTACGGAGACGGTGGAGTTGGCCGTACATATTCTCCGGGATACGAAGGACCGAAGAGCCGATTGTAAACATGGCGGAAACTCGGACCCTGCGGAGAAGCTGAATGCTCTTGGGATTTGGCGACTCCCTTTAGCACCTCTTGATTCTTATAAGCCAGCGCAGTCTTCGAGAAATCCAGCACCTCTATCAGACGCAACCTTTGATCTGGGCCGTCAAATCTCAAGCGCAGACCATTTGAGGGAAGTTGGAGGGTAACAGGATGCTGTATGGGATCTGATGCGGAGTACGCTATGTCGATCGCAGGGTACGTCTGAGGGTGGGCTTTCACACGACTTAGGACGTTATGGAGGGAGGCGCCGAGCGCTGTTAAATATTAGTCGGAGTTGGGAAAGTGGGAAGGGATAAACATGCTGATAAAACCGAGGCCCTTGCCCGGATAAATCTGCGACTGTGGTGATGCTTTAGGGGCACTCATGGTAAGCTGCAAGGCACAACCATGCCGTGAGGGGTACGAGGGAGCTCAAAAGATAGCTAGATAGCTAGATAGATTAGTAGGTGGAGGACCACCTCGGGAGACAAAAGGTATGTAGTATTATGTTTTCAAGAGTTACTGTCTTCGGGTGTATATGGGTCAAGGTATAGATGGGCAGTAGCAAAATATTCAGCTGGAAACTCTCAAGTTAAAGACCGCCGTGTACTCCAGCTTGGTCAGATGGCGATGAGGGACCGAATCATGTGAGCGGAGGGAATGACTGGGGATATTGGTCACATGACAGAATCGGCTGCGATGCCCGGTTTGTTTACGTTTTCCTGTTTTGGCTCCAAGGCGGAACAACACAACCAACTCTGCCGACAACCATCGAGCGACTCAACCACTTTCTAAAAAACTCCTTGTCGCAATTAGGCGCATATTTATTTTATTTGGTTTTATCGCCTCCTATAACTCTTTATTTCTGTTTTCCCCATCGCTTGCGACCATCTTTAATTGCCAATATGGCCGGCCCTCAGCGGCCTACCTCCGGCCTTCCGACAAGGCGAACCACAACGCGCCAGCCTACTCGACGGGCAGGTTCTGTAGCGCCAGAGCGTCAAGCCTCAGCGCCATCTCCAGCTATTTCCACGAAAGCCCCCGCAGCTAGTCGTCTGCGCGGGTTGAAGTCACCAACCGAGCCTGCGAGCATCAGTGCCAAGCGAAAGGAAAGGGACATCGAACGCGAAATCAACGAAGACACCAGTATCCACGTTGTTGTACGATGCCGCGGTCGTAATGAACGGGAGGTTAAGGAGAACAGCGGGGTGGCTCTTCAGACCGAAGGTGTCAAAGGGAAAACTGTGGAGTTGTCCATGGGCCCAAATGCGGTATCAAACAAAACCTATACGTTCGATAAGGTTTTCTCTGCTGCAGCGGACCAAGTCACAGTATATGAGGACTCTGTCTTGCCGATCGTCACCGAGGTGGGATTCCTGCGTCTTCAAGTCGAGCAGCAACAGAATGCTAACTAGGCTATAGATGCTTGCTGGTTATAACTGCACCATATTTGCGTACGGGCAGACCGGAACCGGCAAGACGTACACTATGTCTGGAGATATGACAGATACTCTAGGGATCTTATCTGACAACGCCGGAATCATTCCACGCGTCCTCTATTCTTTATTCGGCAAATTAGCGGAGACAGAAAGCACCGTAAAATGCTCTTTCATCGAACTTTACAACGAAGAGCTTCGGGACCTACTGTCTGCGGAGGACAACCCAAAATTGAAGATTTATGAAAACGAGAAAAAGGGCCACATGAGTACCCTAGTCCAGGGTATGGAGGAAACTTACATTGATTCTGCGACGTCGGGTATCAAGCTCCTTCAGCAAGGGAGTTATAAGCGCCAAGTTGCTGCGACAAAGTGCAATGATCTGAGTTCTCGGAGTCACACTGTTTTTACTATAACGGTAAATACAAAGCGAACGACAGAGTCAGGAGAGGAGTACGTATGTCCCGGGAAGTTGAACCTTGTCGATCTCGCTGGTAGTGAAAACATCGGGCGGAGCGGTGCTGAAAATAAGCGTGCGGCCGAGGCTGGTTTGATCAATAAGAGTTTACTTACTCTTGGTCGAGTGATCAACGCCCTTGTTGACAAGAGCCCACATATTCCGTACAGGTATGTCTTCGCTGTCGTCAATTAAAGGTTTGGTACTAAAATGATGTCAGAGAGTCCAAGCTCACACGCTTACTGCAAGACTCACTCGGCGGACGAACAAAAACATGCATTATTGCGACGATCTCGCCTGCTAGGAATAATCTCGAGGAGACCATCTCTACGCTTGATTATGCTTTCAGGGCCAAGAATATCCGGAACAAGCCCCAAATAAACTCGACCATGCCTAAAAAGACGCTTCTTCGCGAATTCACCTCCGAAATTGAAAAGTTGAAGGCTGAGTTGATCGCGACGCGACATCGGAACGGCGTTTACATGTCCGTGGAGTCATATGAAGAAATGACCATGGAGAATGATTCGCGAAAGATCATCAATGAAGAGCAACGGGCAAAGATCGAATCGATGGAGTCTAGCCTCCGCCACAAGGTTCAAGAGCTTTTTACACTGACAAGCAAATTTAACGACTTGAAGAAAGACAACGATGACACACTGGCGGCCCTGTGCTCAACAAACGATGTTCTACAGCAGACAGATATTGTGTTGCAAAACACTAAGGAACAGTTGGAGGAAGAAGAGATGTTGCGGAATGCGCATCAGGAGACAGAGCACCAGCTTCATGATCTCGGAAAAGGGTTAATATCAACCTTGGGCCAAACTGTCCAGGACATCAGCGGCCTACATGCGAAGCTAGACCGCAAAGCAGACATGGACTCTACTAACACGGAAATATGGCAAATTTCATCAACCGAGGTCTCTGATGTGACAAACCGAATTGACCAGCGTGTTGAAACAATTCAAACAGAACACTCGAAGCTCCTGGCAACCACCTCCACCAAGATCAACGATTTCATTGCAAACGAACTTTCCCAAATCGAGGACTCTCGACACGACCTCTCTGGTTATACACAATCTCTGGACAACGCGTACAACAATGCGAAGTCCGAAACATCTGGCGCTCATGATGACATGAACAATGTACTTGAGGAGATCAAGGACTTGCGGGAGGAAGTTAAATCCAAAGTGGGAGAGGGACTCAACGGCCTGTCCGCCGCTGCAGCTCGGATATCTAAAGAAGTTATTAGCGAGTTCGCCGAATTTCACGCTCAGGTAAGAACCACGGCCTTGCCATTGTTAACTTGATCGTTCTTTTCTGATCTTTGCAGCTCCATACATCCTACAGTAGTCTTGGAAGGGACCTGAAGTCGGTCTTCGAGACAATGAATGCGCACATTGCCGAACAGAGGAATGAGATGGACAGGCTAAGGGTCGAACTCCAAACTGCGAACCGCGAAAATATCGAGAGTACCCACAAAGCTTCTTCCCATCTCGCCCAGGCCCTTGAAGAGGAGCAGGTTGCGGCGGAGGCTGAGCGGGATGTCCTAATGTCTCAAATCAAGGCACTAGTTGAGGAGTCCCGACAGAAGCAATTTGGCCGACTCAAAACAAAAATTGATACGGCTCGCACGGATATTTCGTCATCAGGGGAGACGTTAGAGCATGCCACAGCGCATCATGATCGCCAGGTCGATGAATGGGTCTTCAAGTCTGAACAATTTGCCAAGGACGTCAATGCCTCGAAGGATGATGTGAAAGCAAGGCTACACAACGATTGGGAGGTAAGTTTCTAACCCTAAATAACACGCGTTCTCTCGCTAAGTGTGTAGGCCTTTGATCAGCGCAATTCGGCTATTCAGAAGACAACCGAGTCGGTTCACAAGGAGACAGTCCGAATCGTAGACGCCCAGATGGAAGATATGGGAAGACAAATGGAAGCTCTGGACGATTTTGTGGCCAAGGCACGATCTCAGAACGGTCGTTATCGCGATGCCCACATTACTACTTTGGATATGATGGCGTCCAATGTACGCGGATCGTACTCTTCTATTCAAGGGAAGGTTGACGGCTTGAGTGACCGAATGAATCAGTTTCAGGAAGAAGCAACACAACATCATGCATCTCTGGAGGGATCGATCGCTCCCCTATCTGACGATGTCCGAAAGCCACTTTCGGACCTCTCTGCTGCCATCTTGAATCGTTCTTTCGAGGAATATGTCGCTACTGGAGTCACCCCGAAGAAACGAAAGTATGATTACCCTTCGGACTTGCCGAGCACAGAGTCGCATGAGGCTTTAAAGTCCCGACTGAGAAATACCAAGGAGATGAAACTTCTGCCATTTAATAATGACGAGGATGGGCTGTCCCCGTCTGGCAGTACATCGGGAGGTTCTCCGTCAAAAGGTTTCGTGTACAACGACGCAGAGGACGAGGTAGGAACTCAAGTGCCATCCATGACCAACGTCAATCCTTCCAACACAGGACTTAGGGAAGTCGATGCAAACGTCGCCGCAAGACCGCTCGCGTATGATCCAGAGGACAATTCTTCTACAGACAAGGACGGGCCACTGATTACCAGTCCGAGCACCGCGGTTGAAACAGACGGCGTTGATCCTCCGCCATCAAAAAGACGCCGCTCAAATTCAACCGCCGTTGAAACCAAGCTACCAAACAAGATGATTGCTAGGAGAATGGCTGGGATGATGGAAGGGAGAGAGAACGTACCACCTCCTGGGGTTTCCGCTGGTCGTAGGCTGAGAGGTCGACCTTCACCCTGATCAATATTCGTGTTTGGAGATAACTATGCTTTCTGGCTGCATATATTCTTATACCCTTTTGCTTTTATCAAGGTTTAGGAGTTTCGGAACAACGGGAGCAAGCATCGGCCTTTTTTGCTTAATAGATCACACCGGTCATCTGGTTATTCAAGGATTTGATTTCTACTCAGCTTGTGTTTGCCTTGTCTTGCGTGCCATATTTTGGAGCTGTATCCTTTCTCATTTTGCTTCTAAAGAGGCTTTGACATTCTTCAGATAGCCTTTTTATTATTATCATAAGGTTTTACGTTTCGACGCTTGAGATTCCAACCTATTTTTGTGGTTGCTTACCTATCAGTAGCTGCTTTCCAGGACCATAGTGTATGTCCTTTGTATCATTAAAAAGCCAGAATTAGGTTGAGTAAACTACTGCCTTGGTATAAACACACCCCTACACTCTGTCACTGATCTTAAGGCACAGGTTCTTCAAGGACTTCATCAGTCCCTGCTCCGGAAGTTAAATCTTGGGTGGTTTGAGTTTCGAGTCGTTCAAGCGGACTTGCACCCTGGAAAGCTCCAGCGCGCATACCCCGCTCTCCACTCTCAATAACCAGCTTCAGCTCATCCAGCCTCCTCGCGAATTGATCCATCATATCCTCCAGTCGCTGATTTCCCCGTTCTTTATCCCTACCGAGCGTACCAGCAGGCAAGCCCGAGGTGCCTTGGATCTGGAGCATAAGTCCGCCGTTCGCCGGCTTCTCGCCAGGCGCATTATTCTCAAATGTCGGGGCTGGAAGAAGTTGCGAGCCCAGTACCTGCCAGGAGGGTGATAAGCTGTGCGCAGAATTTATTGTGAGTTTGCCAGAGGAAAGAGGTTGGTCTTGCTGACTATGTGGCGGGTTAATGTTTTTCAGTTGCGAGGGCGCGGCCGTCTGCTCTTGGCCTCGCCCTTCCTGTGACGTTCCGGCAGGGCAGTCATCCCCATGGGCATCGGGAATACGGTCGATATCTAGGATAATATAGTTTTCTCGAACGCCGGGGATCGGGTCCGGAAGCAAACGTTGGTTTCTGGTCGGGCTTCCATCCTCGTACGCTCTTTCCGCCTCTGGGTCTCTTGGATGTTGGTGTGACGCTTTTGACTTGCCCTTCAATTTTGAATTTGCCGGGCTGTCTTGCTCTGACTCGAGGGAGCGTAGGGCAGCTTCTGTCACAATGTCTGTGTCGTCGTCGGAGAAGATGTAGTGGACTGTTGGGTGATAATATTCCGAGGTGTGGGTGTCCTCGATCAAGGTGAAAAACGGCTGGGATAGGATTCGAGCTGGAGATGGCGGTTCGTGGCGCGTTGGTTCATCCTGTCCTTCAGGAAGCTGGTCGACGTGCTGGCTTGAATGTTCGTCTGTAATATCATTTGTCTGCACGACTTGGTCGATGCTATGGGGTCGAGAGGGGGGTCGTCGAAGAGAATTCTTGGAGGAGGGGGACGAAAGTGGGGGTGATGAAGTTGATTTTGGAAGAGACATTGCCGATGGTCGTGACTACATGGTTATAAAAGCTTCATTGTTGAAGGTGTGACTAATGTTGAAACGGTTGGGCTTCAGGGCCGGATGAGGAGAAGCTCTTATCGATAGGGTCAGGTGACTAGGTATGTCAGGCACGGGATTTGTTGGTCCTGTTGTGGAGGAAAAATATATATAGTGAATGCGAGTACAAACCAAAAGGAAGATGAACCGTCTCCCTTGTAAATTATTATTTAGACGATAAGACCTAGTGAAAACAGAGGGTATCATAACAATTGCAACTCCGACGCCGTATCCACTCCAACTACTTAGCGCTTGTTCATCATTCGTCATTTTGTTTCCATTCAAATTCTAGCTCATGTTTTAGCAAGGTCAATGGGAGCTGCAGCGCAGTACTTACTCTGTCGGCACATGGGACAAAGTCCCTTGGAAGATTCTTGTTGAATCCAAGTCATGAGACAATGCTATTTGGGAAGAGAAGGCATCAGCCTATGTGAGGGTGAGAGGATTCCGTAGTCATACCATATGGAAGGAGTGGCCGCACTTCCCAAGCACTGGTGGGCAGAGTTAGAATCGGACCAGCTTTGCTCATAATGAGGGTTTCTTACGCAATGAGCAGTCGTCTCCGGGAAATTTGCAGGTCGGGCAAGTGCCATCGAACTGGACGCGACAGATACCACAGACTTCATCTTCGGGCATATCCCAGCGCCAGGCTGCGACCGCGTTCCATTCTTTTAGAGTAACTTTCATGACTGCAGAGTGCTCACGATTGGTGGCGTGAAATTGTTGCTTTCGGCACGAAGAGAGGGAGATCGGTGGAGCGGCGATAAGAAAGAGCAGTTTCCAGGGTAATTGTCAGACGCTCACATGGCGCAGATTCGGAGAAGCCGCCGACTCCGCATCGTCAGTCATTACCTACTGTCAACTCTCCAACATCACCACAAGGCGCTCTTTCCTCTGATCCAGTCCGCAGAGCTTACCCCCTGCTCGTGCTGCATTTATCATCTCCAATTTCTATCGACCCACAAACCAGGAATGTAAATACTAGCCATTTCCCCTCCACACCCCAATAACCATGGCATTCGCAGCGATCCGCAGCTCTTTCCCCTCACCGACCCGTTTCATACGACCAACAACGGTGATGTCGCGGCAAATACGGCATCAAGCGCAGACTCGCCAGGTTTCATTTTCTTCATACCTCGTCTCTCCGAATGAATTGTCGGAAGCGCTGAAGAAGAATCCATCCACGAAGATCTCGACATCGCCTCGCGTAATTCCCCTATGTGCGGCTTGGTTCATGCCCAACGATCCTGAGGGTCGCACAGGAATTGATGTTTTCCGTAAAAATCGTGTGCCACAAGCTCGTTTCTTTGATTTGGATGTGATCAAGGACACCGAGTCCCCTTACCCGCATATGCTTCCCACCGCAGAGGCGTTTGCCGATGCGATGAGTGAACTGGGAATCCGACGTGACGATGAGGTAGTAGTCTATGATACAGAGGAACTTGGAATCTTCAGTGCTCCCCGTGTCGGCTGGACCCTGAGAGTGTTTGGACACCCCAAAGTCCATATTCTTAACAACTACCGGCTGTGGGTGCGCGGTAACTACCCAACAGAGACTGGGGAGCCTCAGAAACCCGAAAAGTCCAGCTACCCTGTCCCCACTTACGACTCGAAGCTCGTCATTCCGTACCTTGAGTTGAAAGAAATTGCAAAGGAGCATCGCAAGGAGGGTGCAAAAGAGGTGGAAATTCTGGACGCACGATCCCCAGGCCGCTGGGCGGGAACCGACCCTGAACCGCGCCCGGGCCTATCTTCTGGGCATATCCCTGGATCTACAAGTCTGCCATTCCAAGAGCTACTGGATCCTGAGACGAAGACCTACCTTGCGCCGGATGAGCTACGAAAAGTATTCGAATCGCGTGGATTGGACGAGACCAAATCCATTATCAGCTCTTGCGGTACCGGCGTAACAGCAACAATCATCGAGGCAGCGTTGGGCCTGGCCGAATTCGGTGATCCCGGTATTCATAGAGTATACGATGGAAGCTGGACGTAAGTTGTCTACACCCGTGGAGCTGTGTTCAAATACTTACTACGATATCAGGGAATGGGCGCAGCGTGTGAAGCCCGCCGATGGATTAATCAAGAAAACCAATTAATTCAGACAAACAGCAGCGCTGATATGTCTCGTTCCTCGGCCCTTTACACTGAATGCCTATCTGACTTGGTGCTTATTGGAAGGCAGATGAATGATTGTCTCCATAGCAAACGGACAGTGGACTGCGTCATTATTTTTTATTCTCATAGAGTGTAATCACAAATAACCCAATAGATTTATTTGAGGAGCAATATTCATCATTTATTAAACTATTAGATACCGTTACAGGATGGTTTCACCAAAGAACTTCACAGACCCAGTAACATGGTGCTTAGTAAGGGTGCAGCAAGGCCCGCGAGTTGATCCGACAACACCTTGGTGGCTTTCACTCTTCTATTACCTCCGCCGCACTACGTCAGCCATACAAGACCACAAGATGCTGCCGATGACAACTCTTTATGAACTAGGATCCGACTGTGAGTTTCCTGCAACTGGCTTTGTGTTCGCCCTTGGGCATGGCCGTTGATGCTTCTTAAACGCTCAACCCGTTACCCCCACATTCCCTGATCTCTCCGCCGACATCGATCCACAACCTCCTTCAGACTTCAGTTAACACTGCGGCGTAGTCGCAGTTTCTAGAACAGGCTATTCGGAGTAGGACCGTTTGCGCCTACAGCGGCGTTGAACGATTATACAATCGCTTGCGTTGCCGACTTATCCTTATCGAGAACCACAATGTCGGCGGGACGCAAGGTCTTCCACTGTGCCGTGGATGAGACGGCACTAACTACGAATATCAGCGAGATCAAAAAATGGGCGACGAACGGGGCTATCACTCTTATCGTCCCTCTTTACAGTAAGGTCCCTCGGACTGAACCTTCGCCCACCGCATATTCCACTCACTCACACTGCTTGCAGCCCTCGAGCGCCTTCATGTGCTGAAGAAAACCGGGTCGCAGGTTGCTATCAACGCTCGAGAAGCAGTGCGCTTTCTTGACCGCGTAACGTCCGGAAAAGACAACGTTGTATCCGAAAGAATTATTTTACAAGGACCGATGGAGCAGTATGAAAATTGGAGCGAGGCAGAGAAGTTTTTCTTACCGGAGTTTGAAGACGAACCAGAGGCAGCCAATGGGGCCATTTCAGCGGAAGATCCGACACTGCAGGAGAAGCGAGATGAGAAGGATTGCGACCATAGGAAGAGCAACACCGCTACCAGCGATTTGTCGCAAATGCTTCTGAGCAAATTGAACTTTAAGAAGGATTCGGATGCCCTTTCGCTCACCTCCACGGGTACCCACAGCGCCCCTGCCTCGCCGCCATCTTCCAGGAGCTCTCGAACAAGCCCAGAGTGTTCTAATAATCATACTACGAACGGCGAGGAATCCAGGGATTACAAGGAGAAAGGACATCGCCGCACCGCTTCCGGATCTATGATTCCTGTTGTGCCGCCTGCTCTGCGGCCTTTGCTTAGCGCACTTCTATGGAGACTACATGAGAGCCCCGATGCGTCAAATGCTGCAAAAACACCCATTCTGATCAGCAACGATCTTCCCACCCAACGCTGGGCCCAGAAATTTGGGATCGGCGTCAAAAACATTCATCAGCTGCGAACTTCCATCCAATACGAAGAAAGGGAATATAAAAACCGATGCAAATACGTTGAAAAAACCCAGAGCACCGAACCCAAATCCTTGCTTTCCTACGAAGAAGAGAGCGACGAGGACGAACTAGTTTTCGTGCCTCGCGGTCGTGGCAAGGGCACATCGAGAAGTGGTGGTTCTCGCGGAGGCGGCAACCGCAAAGCTTCTGCGCCGGCCAAAACTGCCGCGCCGCCTGTGGAAAGCACGATTGAGATACCCACTCAACCGATCGATCCTAACTCATTTAGTCGGTCGCTGGGTGTGACCCCGAAACAACAAGCGACAGTTGATTTGAGCACCCAGGCCGGCGCCTCACGTGGCATGGCAGGTGCCTCGCGGAACAATACCAACAATCGGCGCGGTGCGGCGCGTGGCCAAAACCGCGGTGGCAGCCGTGGCCGTGGCAAGCTCTGGGTTCCTTGATCGCACAATGCAAGTCCGTTGACGCTTGTGCTGCGGCGGACCGAACATCAATACAACATCGCGATAGACCAATTGGTTGCTCTAAGAAGCAGAAAAACGGCTGTAATCTGCTCTATCCCGGACTTAGGTTCTCTGTCAGTTTCCGTTATGGGTGAGACAAATGGGCTTTGGGCGGATGACTACAGTATGGAAGCGGAACCCGGAAAACGAGTCATCAAATCCAGGATTCAGCGAGCATTGTGATACGACCCCGATGGGTTCGGCTTCAGTTCAGGCCTGGTCTGGGCGTCCCACTTTGCGTCCCTCTGATCGCTCATATCATCTCATGCCTTTACTCCTTTAATTTCCGTTAATCATGGAGGAATCGGGGCTGCTGTTTCATCTTCTGTGACACCGGAATTCCCGTGTCGCAGAGCAGCAGCATGCTTTTCAAGAGCTAGGCTATTCAACATGCTACTCTTACCTTAGTTACCAGCACACCTGCAGACAAGTGATGCCGTCCCTCTTTATTGTCCGCGTTGATTTTGTCGACATCACAGACTGAGAAACGATGTCAGTTAGCTCCTACAAGTTGAATACATTAGATCTTTTTTTCCCTGAATACAACCGTACCTATTATTATTCCTAATCCGGCGTTGCTTTGTGAGGAACAAGCAGGGTCAACGTCAACCCCGCGATGATCCCGTGGAACAGTCCAATCACTTGACTCGACCACCCTTCCCCTCATCGCCGCGACAACCAGACGCTTCACTGGAGCATGCGATGACATCCACTAGTCTCACGATCTGTGCGACCTCTATATATACTGAGACCCTACCCTGCTTCTCTTCCACCAGTATCCATCCACATTATACTTAAACAGTACAAAGCCTGTCAGATACTTCGATCTTATACACACTCCATCCAGCTACAATGTCCACCGAGCCAACCTCCACCCCCGCAGCCGTCGATACCACCTCCCTGGCAACCTCCCCACTCGAACGCCGTGACTCCCTCGAAAAGCACCTTCTTACCCGCCCCGACCCCCAGGATCTCAAGGACAGGCATATCCTGCTAGACACTAATGTCGCTCCGTACGTTTTATCCTGCCCCGTCCCGTATATTTACACAGACGTGGTCTCTATCCGATCTACATTTCTTAGCGAAGTCGACTGAGTGGAGAACATCTTTTGAGCTAACAATGCTTGTTTCTGCTTTGGCTCCTTAGGTCCATCCAAGCTATGCAGCAAAAGCTCGATCGCCAGCGGGCGTCGGATAACCTGAAAAAGAACCTGGAGCATCGCCCTGAGAGGGATGAGTTGGTTGAGCGTGGGTTTTCTTCCTCTATCTCTGCATATGCTCTGGCATTATTATGTGGTAAAGTACTATCTATATACTAACTGGATTGGGTTCTGCAGGTCACATCCTCCCCGCTGAAGAGAACGCGCCGCTTGATCAGTAAACTGTTAGATCGGGGTCTACCGAGAGTAAGAAAGATATGCTTTCATGATTGACAGAATCAAGGAGGCTTGGGATATGAGGCGTTAATTCTGCGATGGACCGGTCCATACTTCGGCTGCTGGGACGACACAGCTGGGAAGCTGGTTGACATGGAGTAATGAATCAGTGTCTGAAACTGACCTGACTGAATGGCTTTATGGGTTTCATTCTTTCGTCGTGATGATTTTTTTTCAAACATATTTGAAACACTAAATGTACCTATCCCGGTACCTCATACATTATCATAGTTCATGCCATGCCGTAAACTTTGCACCTTTTGCTACTGACAAGGAAGCGAGATGGGAGAGAGAAGGTGAGAAGGGAGAGAGGATCAATAAACATCCATCTCAACAGGTCCAGACAAATCCGGCTTCCACCCCGCTGGCCTCTCACTACCTCTCACCAAAATCCCATACGCCGCACGCTCGACCTTCTCCACGCTATTCCGCATGATCTCAGATTTCTTCCCGAACTCTCGGAGCATGTTATACTCGTGCCGGCGCGGGATACTAACACCCTCGAACTCGGCCCGAATTTCGCGCAGGTCACGCACGACACCGGCCTGCGCGGGGAATAATTTCGGGAGACGTTGGCCAGTCGAGCTCTCATCCTCCTCGCCGGTATGACTCCCCGCAGAAAGCGATGTAACAGCGAAGCGCATAAGCTCGCCTGTCAGATCGAATAATCCCATCACATAGTCGTCCTCCGTAACTGGAATCTCGGGCGGCAGATGTGACACGACTTCTTGTCGCGTGATTATGGTTTGGGTTTCTAGATAGTGTTTGAAGGAGAGAGCTTCAGTGAACTCCTGGATTCCAGAGCTGAGTTGCCGGAGGTAGCGGTAGTTGTTTAGGCCCTTGATTTCGGGGACGGCGGAGAGAAAGAGGTCGTTGATTTGCGTGAAACGGGATTGGGTGTCTTTCTGGATATTAGGAGGTATCGGCGCATTAGCGGTTCGGACACTGGGGTCCGCCGCCTGTAGTTAGTATTTTGTTTCCTTGCGATGGTGCTGCTGGGGTGGGCTAACCGTTGGAGGGAGAAGATGCTGTCGGTGTGGATCGTGTTAGCTTGCCAGGAGAGATGTGGCGGGGTCTAGATAGAATTGGAATCGCACATCTTCTTGCTAAGAGCTGTGATATCACGGCTTATCTTGATCAGTCGCTCTCGGCGATCGTGGTGCTGGTCTAGTTCATCGCGGAAGCCCTCGAACATCGAGAGGATATTGGGTGTGGATTCCACCATTGTTGCTGCGGTTGACTTTGATTGTGTGGCGTCGTTGCGGAGGGGTATACCTTCCCACGAGCGCTTGGTTCCAGTCGCAGAATTCACAGTGTTGGTATCCATGTGCAAAGCTGGTCGAAATAGAACAGAAGAGAAGTTATTCTGGGGAGATGTCATTCGCGGGGCTTAACCCGATTTGGAATGTTATCTGATAAGTTAAGACCTAGATCAGATCACGATAAGTGTTGGAGCTCCGTAGTATTTATGGGGATATAATTAAGAATGCACTAGCTTTAAGCGGCTACTGTCCAAGGAATTTGTACTTGAGTGGTGCATCCCCCGGCTTCAGACCCTTGATAGTAACCACCTGGTCGTCACCGGGGACAATGTCGATAGCGCTGTCGCTGACCCGGACATTGTCCCGCTCCTCAAAGACCAAACATTTTACCGGCTTCCTGGCGCTCAGTTCAAGTCTCTGCTCGTCTTCGGTCTTGGAAATCCTGGTAATTTCTAGTCCGCGTTCGGAGAGATCAAGATACTTGAATGGTTGTGGCCAATCAACATCTCGTGCAACAAGCTCGCCATCAACCCACACTCTGGCGGCGAGAACATGTGGCTCGTCAGCCACGTAGTCGATTACGCCGTCCAAGATGTTAGTAGTGCCATTGGGAACAATCACAACATTATCATGAACGATTGCGTTGCGGATTTCAAGTCCTGTCTTGATTGAGATGAACCTCAATTCGACCTTTCCGACCAGCTCTTTCGGCAAGCTACTGACAACCCAGAGCTCATAATTGCCGGTTTTTGGCGGCTGGGCATGAGATACACTCCAGTCATGGTGCTCTCGGCGTACGCCAATGGCCACTGGCTTCAACACACGGCTCACTGCGTAGAACGCGGGCTTGGGGCGTAGGAAGTAGTCCACAATGGCCCAAGAGATCGTGGGCCAGCAGTCATTCAACTGCCAGAGTAAAGCACCCCCACAGTGTCTTTCATCTCCCCACTGCCGGCGCCATCCTCTGTATCCAAACATCATAGTTTCTGCTTGAACTACTTGAGTGAGGTAGACGTAGGTCTATGCACGTTAACAATATGCAGTGTTTATCAAGGGTGGGAATACACACCTCTAGGTCTGTTGCTGTTCGCAAGTTCTCGACGAGATAGGTAGCTATTCTTCGCTCGTGGCCATCTGCCTTGTTGTGGAAGTCCAACACGTGTGACTGAGGGTATTTATCGGCTTCATTTTCGACAAATTGGTCGATAGTGGACATGTGAGGGAATCCCTCCATCCCGAATTCGCTGTTGAAGCGTCCTCCAAGAGTATCAAAAATTTGGTACTTCTCTTGCGTCCCGTGCCAAACTAAGTGCATTTATTAGTTTAGAGCTCAGTTATAGGCTGCAACAATACTCACCGTTCCACTGGTGCATGTCACCAACTGTTGGATCGGAGGAGATTTTCCCATCGCCCCAAGGGCTGCCCGGATGATAAAACGTTGACGGAATTATTTTCTTGACAACGTTCGGTAAAATGTGCTCGTAGATATAGCGAGCCGGGAAGTCGGTTTTGAGCCAGCTTTGTGGATCCTTGTCTTCGTAATTGTAGGTAAGCCCCTGTTGTTCCTGTACCTGGTAATCCTCGTTGTTGCCAACCCAGATGACAATAGAAGGATGGTGTCGTAGTCTCTTCAGGTTGTATTCGGCTTCTTTCTCAATCGATTCAAGTATCTCAGGCCATGTGGGATAGTTACCGCAGCCGAACATAAAGTCCTGCCACACCATCACGCCAACCTCGTCACAGGCTTGGTAGAAGCTCTCGTCTTCGTATATACCACCGCCCCATACACTAAGAAAGTCAGGTTATTCCAACTGCGCCCCCGTAAGTAGAACCAACGTACCGAATCATCACTTGATGACCAACGGCCATCAACTCAATCCATTTTCGGTAGCGATCTGGAGTGATGTTGGTCAAAAGGCTATCGGCCGGAATCCAGCAAGAACCACCGCAGAAAATATCCACGCCGTTTATGCGAAAAAAGAAAGATTTGCCGTGCTTATCTGGTTGTTGAATTACCTCCGCAGTTCGAACCCCGAACTTCTTCGAAACCTGGTGGAGTTGGTCGTGTTCCTTCTCCAAAGACACAGAAATTTCATACAGAGTCTGGTCTCCATATCCATTAGGCCACCAAAGAGAAGGATTTTGTACTTCGAAAGTCGTTTTGGCGACATTGTTCTCTGGAGACACCACCTCCTTTGCAATATCCTGTCCTTTGAGGCTAAGCGTAAAAGTAGCCTGGTGTGAAGCGTCGGGACTGCCGGCTTCAATCTCTGCAAAAACTGCAATACGCGCCTTCGCATGATCCCCGGCCAGCTCCACTTCCGTCCAGAGATCTGATACTCTAGCAGAATATACTTCAAGTCGCACTTCTTTCCAGATACCTGCCGTCATCAGGAATGGGCCCCAGTCCCAGCCCCAATGATACTGTGCCTTTCTGACACTCAATCTTGCAGGATCTCCATTGAAACCGACCCATTTATGTTCCGGATGCTGCTTTCGCCGCTCCCGAGCACGGAGCAATGCACAATCGAAATCGATCTCAAGTGTATGTTCACCTTCCGCATCTATCGCTTTCGTGATATCCACGCGGTTGGCAATGAACATGTTGTCGCTCTCCAGAACGACATGACCGTCAATTTTGACTTTGGCAAACGTGTCTAGACCATCAAAGGCCAAGAAGATTGATGATCCGGCAGGAGCAGTTGGCTTTTGGAAAACATTCCGGTAAGTCCACGATTTCTCATTAACCCATCTTGCGCCCAATTCGTTGAAGCCAACAAAAGGGTCTTCCAATCTACACAATGTAATGATATCATTAGTAATTGAGAAGTGGACATCCGCTATGAAGAACTACGCACTTGCCGTTTGCCTGTAAGTCCTGCTGCACCACAGAAGGGACGGTAGAGACGGGTAGCCAGGAATCGGGAGACTGATCATCACTGTCTTTGAAGCTCCATCCAGTGGATAGAATGTGTTGTGCGTACTCTGCCATATTTGCTTTCGTTTGTGGTAGAGGCAATGAATTGGGACTAGAGAGGTAGAAGAGGCCACCGATTGGAGTCCAGGAAAACAGAACGGCTTTAACTGCCTACGGCGGCCATTCGGCCAGTGGATAGCTCCGCATTTTGAGCCAGTCATTCGAGCATCGTGACGAATGTCCCCTCCTCTGTTCTGGTAGTCTTCTGGATCAAGAGGTAGACGGCGGAGAGCCCGTGTGTCAGGTGTACGCTATGCCTTCTTGGGTAGAATCTCGTGCCCGACACATCCGTGCCAGATCCGGTTAGATCTAAACATCACAAACTCTCCAGGGAGGAGTCACCAGCTTCTCTCCGCGAAGATGACAACTGCCGAATGCCAACCCTGACACGTTCGGTATCGATTCACTCCGATTAAGAAAGTCTAGGGTTGCTGTCGAAGCCGACACAACATTGACAGAACCTGCCCCTACCCACTCTCCACAACAAGTTTGCCCTTCCCCGCGTGGGAGATCGTTTGGGAACGGCGCCCTCCCCGCTGAGCTCTGTTGGCACTCTTCGCCGCGGGGTGAGGAGGTAAACAGACTTTTCTTCAACCGTGAATAAAGGCTTTTGGATCCCGGGTTGTTTGAAGCGGTGTCTCCTCGGACATTTACTGTTGCGCGGTCCAAACTACTGCAGGTCCCCCCGACGGCGAAAACGAAACCCGGCAATTAATGCTTGAAGAAAGTGCCACGAGCATTGTATTAAAAGGGACGCTCAATCCCATTCTATTGGTCTTGTTCTTTTAACCACAAATATTCCGCTTCATTCAGACCTCGGAGGTATCCTTCCCCATTCAATATTGTGGAGTCATGGTTTGTATAGCTGGTCTTGGCCCTGCCTCAGCTCATAACCAACCCACCAACTTTGAGAGATGATTTACCCGCCAAAGACAAAGTAAAACTGGGCAACGACTGGGACATCTGTGTTTGGGATTCTCTAACCATGATTCGACGGTCAGCCCTGGACCGGGTCAATGCGACGGACTACCCCTCGTCGCTTAAACGATTCAGGGCGCATCGAGGCCACTAGACTCCGAATGGTCTGACAGCCTAGCGCTCAAGCGACAAGTTCCGACGGTACCACTCCCTGAGAATTGAACCACTCACCGTTCGCAAAACTGGAAGAGGTTGTGGGCCACCGTCCTTCATCACAGCCCATCCGATGGAATCTCATACCTTTCGCTATTCATATGAGAATCCCAAAGAAAACACATTGCGATATAGTTATCCCTCGGTCCGTATGAGCCGAGGACCACCAGGACGAGGTTTTCTCCTGAGGAAATGTCAATCCAGGAGTCAGGCAAGGATCGCCCGAGCAAAAATGCCCATCGGAAAAGCATACTGCCCTGCCCTGAATGCCATGCAATGCAACTCTCGGATCTTCCCGACTCCCAAAAGCGGCCGAATTTTCCGACACTATCGAGAGGGCAATTTATCCACAACAAGCGAAATTCCGCAGATCGGTTATTAAGTTCTAATAAAATGATTCTGGACGCGTTAAACCTTTGCGGACGACTGCAGGAGAGCAACACCAAACCTTCACCAGATGGCTAGATACAGCCTAAAGTCCACGGGACGCCACTATCCCAATCTGACCACGACATCTGACAGGGTTTCATTGGCCTTGGTCGCTTTAGGGGTGTCAGGTTCATTGGTGACGCCGCAATGACTACGTATTCTTCGAGCCACAAGCGCATCTGAGCGTTCGCTGCCCAGTGGTTAATCCAATACTAGTGAGGGAACCTGGCATGTTTCTCGATGTAGGGTATTGGGGTACCCAGCAAGTGCGGAGTTCAGGCTGGCACTCGCATTGTCCCAGTCACTTTAGAGTTGGTCACTTGCAGAAGACTACCGAGAAAGCATGGCGGGTGCATTCGAATCTTCGTCTCACTCTGTGGCCGGGGTTGCATATGGTCTTATCCGCTTTTTGTTTTTCTCACCAGCGACATACGAAGTCACTGGGGTTATGATGGTTTCAGCGTTGCCCACAACAGAATCCATAAGGGGGTACTCGGGTCAACTTTCACTTTGTTTCCAGTTTCATTTAATATCGCTTCGTTTTATTTGCTTCTGTAATTCTCCTGGGCTGCAGCAAGAGCCACCGGAATCCTGCCGATCTAATTGAACGAAGAGGGCGGATACGCATGAATACGGAGTATAATCTTTGGATGCATCCTGGCTCCATCCTTGCATGAAAAATGCTGAATTAACTGACTACTGCAGGCTAACATAACTGTGATGCAATTTCGCAAGCTCGAATCGAGGGATACCATCCTCTACGGGGTAGTATCTGCTGCGCATTTTCCAGCTCTTGAATAGGAGATACTCGCGTCACAGCCTCCATGATAGGCTGGTGATATTTGCCATTCGCCACCCCCAGATTAGCTGGGGGCGCCAGATCCTGGAGAGCCCATCCAGAGAAGGCAGCGGCAGGGAAAATCCGACTTCATGTAACCAGGCGAGGCCACTTCTCAACAAGCTTTCGTATACCCAAGACGCCCACTTGATCATCGACTCATTGAGTAGTTATCCTCCAGGGCGCGGCTTCTTCATCCTTTGTTGAACCCATGTGGGTATCCGGTCAAATCATAAAAAACGTGTCCTCCGCAGACCAATCCTTGGGGTTCTTGGCTTGATCCTGACACAGGTAATTTAATGCCAGGGCCAGCGGTGACGAAGACGAGCAAGGCCTGCAGGAAGACTAGGCAGCGGTCAGAAGGCCCGGGCAAGCGGCAGGCTAGTACTCCTGGGGTGCTAGCAGTCTAGTACACTGCCGGCAGCACCGACCCATCCCCAGCAATAACGCTGTGATATAAGAATCGCATCGTGAAATCCTTGTCGGTCTGGCTTTGTAAGATTATCATAATTAACGAGGGGGTTTGCGGTGGGTAAGGGGCCGGAAGGCGGGAGACAGCCTCACGTAGGGCTATTGTCGGATGCGGGATAATCGCCGGTCTCGTATCTAGTCACAGCTCGCTAGAGCACAATTCAGGCCCGTTTGGCTGCAGGACTGGTTTGCGGGGAAGAAATGGGGATCAGAGGAAGCCAGAGGAAATCAGAGGGAATCAGAGGACCGAGGAGCGCCGACGATCTCCAGGGTTTGACTTTGACTGCCTCTGTCAGAGGCAACTG
The DNA here is from genome assembly GCF_001890705.1 of Aspergillus sydowii CBS 593.65. Taxonomy (NCBI): domain Eukaryota; kingdom Fungi; phylum Ascomycota; class Eurotiomycetes; order Eurotiales; family Aspergillaceae; genus Aspergillus; species Aspergillus sydowii. The sequence goes on along the minus strand of NW_024467861.1, from coordinate 3,343,599 downwards.
AAGATGACTTGACGCCTGGAAGAATCCGTATAATTCACCTTCTTATTATCCGCCTTGAGTGGTACTCTGGCTCGCTCGCTGCACGCTGTCGCTCCCTGGGCTATTTTTCCTCCCCTCTTTAGCCTTCTTCCCCGCCTTTTCCAGACTTCTTCTTTCTTCGCTTTTCCGGGCTTTGCTTCTTCTACATCGACGACGCCCACTCTTCTCTCTCCATGTGATGCGCCTCTATTAACCACGCCAGCGGCCATTCCTCCCGTAACTCTCCCTCTCAACTCCTCCAAATCGAGCATATTTATTGCTAGCAATGTTCCACACCTTCGAAGGCTTCGAAAATCCGACAGCCTCAACCCCCGCCCGCGGAGGTCGAGAGCGCCAGCCCTCGATCGGGCGCCGAGTCACCACGCTTCGGGCT